>NW_015090847.1:2445004-2446895 GCF_001431845.1 Calidris pugnax
AGCAATTTCAGTAATACTTTCACATAAGGCAAAATTGGCTACTGAGAAGGAAAGCAACTGTTCCAAAATCAGCATGGCAAACCCAAATGGACTGCACCAAAATTCCCAGCTGGCAAACCACCAAATGCAATTTTTGACCATTCCCCAGTGGTTTTCATGCCATACACCTTCAAGCTATTTGACTTTACTACCTATCAATGGAATGGCTAGAGAGATGGGAGGTGATGAGTGTCAGAGAAATCCCTGGTTAAAGTCTGAACTACCCAGGGCATTAAAGAGAAAAGAAAAAAAAAAAAAAAAGAAAAAAGTAGCGGGACAAACTATGATTGAGAATTCATTACAAAGGGTTTATCCTGCTTTGTGCCAACAATGAAAGACACCATTTGAGAGACAAATCTCGACCGTTATTGGGGTTACAAAGACAACAGCTTCCACAGAGTGAAAGGTGTGAGGTTGCGGCAGCCAAACGAGGCATAAATGAAGTTATTTAAATTAGACAGTGAAGTAGTAACTTTTTTTTTTTTTTCCTTCTTCTGTACTTTCCCTCCCTTTCACCAGCAGAACTGTGTAGGCATCACTGACCATCCTACCCCTTCCCTTGTGCTCTACAGCTGCCAGAGAGCAGGCAGACCTACCAGTTGTACTGAAATTGAAATGGTGACCAGCAGACAGATGTTTTCAATTGAGTTCGTATACTATTTTATTTTTCCAGTTCTCTTTCCAATAAATAGCAATTGCAGGCATCTTGCTTGTGTAAATCTGAAATACCCAGCACCAGGTTATATATAATGACTGTCGCCTTTCCTGGACCAAATTCTCCAAAGTGCTCAGCTCCTGCTCAGAGCTGCTGGGTGAACCAGCCCATCTCTAAAGGGTTTGTCAGGCAACAAAACAATCAGCCTCACTGCTTTTCTACCTTCCAAAATGATGAGCCTTCCCCTTTTTGGTTGTCAAAACAGAGCCGAAAACCATCCTACCATTCGAAGTCTAGAGTGGAGGTTGTACAAACAGTAAATGCCAAACCCCTCGAAACTGGGCTGGAGAGTCACATGTGTCGTTGCTAGAAGCACACAACAAAAAATGTTGTTTTCAGTTGGATAATTCACCTATTCAGCCTTATTTAAGAAACAACCAAATAAGCCTGTCTTCCAGACACTTCCTCAGCACACACTTAAAATTAAGGGTGGGTCCATTACACTGCTAACTGCATCCTTAATAACTCCCGTGTTTTCCTACATCTGCTCATCCCAACACCGGGTCTACATAAACAGGGGACCAGTAGCAGCTACATTAAGCAACAGCAAGGAGTTAGAATTAATTTTACAAGCATGAACAAAATATAGTTTGTGATAACGGCGAGAGCAGAGAGCCCACAAAGAGCCAGCCAAGGCTAGAAAATCCACCTGAAATTCTGCCCCGGGTAAAGCAGAAGGTAATTGGAACTCTGGGTGATGATGTCTGACCAGTTTTAATTGCCCTTTTTTCTTTCATCTATCAACTGCCTTGATATCCCCCTATTCTTTTAAATCCACGTACAATCCTTCTACAGCTTGGAAGCCTTGTGATTCATTCCTCCTCCCCGAGCAGTTTGCCGTGCATCAGAGCTGACTCTGTGCATTTCAGCATTGAACACTGATGCAATGAGAAAGGTAATTTCACCCACGGCTCCTTGAGCATTTGAGGGAGCCTTCTTTTATGGGGAACGGTCCTATTGTCACCTTGGCTGCAATCCTCCGCTGATGTGACTTTCTTCAGAGAATTAGGAGCTTCCACGTCTTGATAAAATGACACAGAATATCTTCCTCAAGACTGAAAGCGATTTTCTAGCCTTTGATTGCCGAAAGCATGCTTGATAAATTGAATGGGAAGGCATAAAAAATAAAGGCGGGGG
>NW_015090847.1:2447526-2485470 GCF_001431845.1 Calidris pugnax
GTGACTGAGAACAGGAGATGTTAACAATGAAGCTCTTATGTGAGGAGGATTCAGGTCATCAATTTTCCTTGGGTATGAATCAAACACTGTTAACAACATGGAAGCGGCTCCATGATAAGACACGCAGGCGCGTTCACCAAATTTAATGCTTTGCCTTCTCATCGCACAATTTACAGCATTTAATCGACCAAATGGAAAGGCAGAGGCTCTTATCAACTGGAAAGTAAGTGGGAGGTGTGACAGGACAGCGGGCCAGGATAACAAATGCACGGTGAAGTCATAGGGATGGCTTGGGAAGCCACTCCAGTGCCTCTGCGAGGCTAAGGTTCTAGGAGGTAATTAAATTACATCTCCCCCACGGGCATAATCTAATTTGGGATGAGATGGAAGTAAGGGATGGCCTCTGTTTTCTTCCATGCCCCAGAGGACCTGGAGTATCACTGCGATGCCTGACGATCCACATCAAGGTTTGCATCCACAGCAGTGAGCACTTCTGCTCACCGAAGGAAAGAGATTTCCCCCTCTTCTTCCTCAGATTCTCTCTCCAGGCTCCTTTCCAAAATACTTTCCTAGGAATCCCCCCTTAACCATTACACAGCCTTCCATCTCTGCTATCATTTAATACTGATCAAATTTGTCTTCCTCCAGCATGCCTTGCTCTCTCATCATTCTCTAAATGCAGTTTGCTACCACGCAGCACGTAGCAGGTACCACCAGCAACCACCCCCCCCAGCTCCCCCCTCCAAAAAAAGGCCACAGAAAACCCCAAACCAATAAAACTAAACCATCCACAAGATGATCCAGTCATTCACCAGGCTTTCATGCACATCTCCCTCAAAGGTGCTGACAATGCCTTGCAGGCTTTTTTTTCAATCAAAACTTCTCCAAGAGGCAAAAGTATTTGTCAAGCGAAAGAGCTACCTGATACAGATGCAAACCTTTCTGAGCAGAAAGATCTTTATTAAACAATAACAGAAATGCAGCTTTTAATTAAAATTAAGACTCTGCTAATAGAGACACCACCACTCTTCCCCGCTACCTTGTTAATGGTGGTGGAAAGTATACCAAGTGAGATTCACGGATCATCCAGTGTGGTTTTTTGGCATCTATTGATGTAACCATGTATTTTAATACACAAGAATGTCACAAACACCAAGTTTTCTAATATCTCAGAAATAGAATTTCACTTGCTGTTCACAAGTAACCTGTGCCATATAAATTGACACCAAAATTAATATATAGCATCTATTTCCACATCAAGCAACCTGTACGTGGAAAACTGAACAGAAATGAAAGGTTGTTGGCAGCAGTAGTTGCAAACAGCTTATCCAGGGGACTTCTCTCTGCCCACAACACTCAACTAAATGTTGATTCCACACACAAAAGGCACCTTCAGTAATCTGAATGGGACCCGCCAGGACACGTTTATTCTGTTAGTTGAATCACAGCATCTTTCAGCTTCTGGAGATCCAAGAGACAAATGTATTCCTCTAATATCCATAGTGCCAGTCTCCCCGACACATTCTTCCCAGAATTTCTGCACTGACAAGCGTTTCATTCTTTCTATTGATCCAAAGAACACATTAAAATGGCTTGCAAAGGAGGAATTGCTCCGTCCTTACTTTATTCAATACTTGCCATTTCATGAGGTCAAAAAAATGGTGGCTTTAAATTACAAAGAAAAGGGACAAATTACAACTGCATATAAGATGTGGCAGACTGCTGTCACACCTAGCTTACTGTCCAACTTGGTCTCAGTAACCCTCCCCCTTGTGAAGATGCCAAAACTCTCTTGCTGCCTTGATGCAAGGGATGCCATCCAGAGGGACCAAGACAGGCTTGAGAGGTGGGCTTGTGCAAATCACATGAAGTTCAACCATGCAAAGTGCAAGGTCCTGCACCTGGGACGTGGCAACCCCAGGCACAAATACAGGTTGGGCAGAGAATGGATTGAGAACAGCCGTGAGGAGAAGGACTTGGGGGTGTTGGTGGATCAGAAGCTCAACATGAGCCAGCAGTGCGCGCTGGCAGCCCAGAAAGCCAACTGTATCCTGGGCTGCATCAGGAGAAGTGTGGCCAGCAGGTCTCGGGAGGTGATTCTGCCCCTCTGCTCTGCACTTGTGAGACCCCACCTGGAGCTCTGTGTCCAGCTTTGGAGTCCTCAACACAGAAAGGACATGGACCTGTTGGAACGGGTCCAGAGGAGGGCCACGAAGATGATCAGAGGGATGGAGCACCTCTCCTATGAGGACAGGCTGAGGGAGCTGGGATTGTTCAGCCTGGAGAAGAGAAGGCTCCAGGGAGACCTTAGAGCCCCTTCCAATATCTGAAGGGACTACAGGAGAGCTGGGGAGGGACTCTTTGTCAGGGAGTGCAGTGACAGGACAAGGGGTAATGGTTTTAAATTGGAAGAGGGGAGATTTAGATCAGATTTGAGAAAGAAATTCTTTGCTGTGAGGGTGGTGAGACACTAGAAGAGGTTGCCCAGAGAAGCTGTGGCTGCCCCATCCCTGGAGGGGTTCAAGGCCAGGCTGGATGGGGCTTGGAGCAACCTGGTCTGGTGGGAGGTGGGAGGGCAGGGGGGTTGGAACTGGGTGATCTTTAAGGTCCCTTCCATCTCTAACCATTCTGTGATTCTATGCAGCCAGAAGGTCCAGCCAAGGATCTGGGAGTGGTTCCCCTTGCACCAGGCCACTTGTGAGTAGCTGCTGGCAATGCCACTGATGTGATCACCTCGGACAAAGTCATCATCTCCAGCATGAGAAGGATTCATGCTTCTCCCAAATGCACGAATATACTTACGGATAAAGGGCACTGGTGGATAAAATCTCAGCTAACAGTCTCTGCACTTCATGACTAGAAACACAGTCATCCCTCGAGCCCTGTGGGCAATGCCCGCAGGGAATCTCTGCCATCTCAAGGGGCCATTTCTTTCTTGACAAGGGGAAAGACCAGTTTTCATCAAAGAATAACATAGATGGGCAAACGATTAAAGAATAATTCTCATGCTGTATTCACATTTCAGTATCTAGATACAGATTTAGACACACAAACAGGTTATCAACGTTTTCATCACAGGAAGGACTTTTTGAACAGCATCTTTTTTTCAGAAAACAGAATCTACTGCACACCTCAACCGAGGGAAAGCCTGTTTTCTTCAGGTTGTTTCTGAGAAAGCACATGAGACAAAGTTGTAGAAACCCAAAAAATGCCAGATCATATAACTCGGTTCCCACTGCCCCGCTGAAATTCTCATTTGTCTGTCACCAATAAAGGCAACAGAGGTACACAACAATCAAATACTATTATTGCAACTTAATTCTTCACCTGAATACGTGTATGTTTTCCATTTTAGGACAACAGAGTAAGGGACTTATCCCAATGATCCACACATTGCATGGTTCTGGGTGCAACGGAGATGAGGAATGGAGGGTGTGGGGAAGTGATGTATGTTTTCCATTTTAGGAAACAGAGTAAGGGACTTATCCACACATTGCATGGTTCTGGGTGCAATGGAGATGAGGAATGGAGGGTGTGGGGAAGTGCCCTCTTTCCTCTGTTGAACTTGCCAACAGGGTGAATCCACTGGAGAAGGGATCAGAGCTTACGATGACACCACCACGCTCAGCATTTCTGTTTGTGTGCTTACCGAGCTGCAAACCAGTGTAAGAGCAACTTTGGAGGCAACTTTGGGATAATACACAAAAAGTAGGAAAGAACGACGGTCAGTTATTGAGTTCTCTGTAAGTGCCACAAAATACCTGTGAGCAAACCACACATTTTATGATTTTCCGGACCAAAGTGACAAATTCCTGACCATATTACAGCCGGTGTCATAGAGGCAATTAAGAAATCATCCAGAGATACAGATTATCAGACAATCCTGCTGCCAGCATCTATCAAAGGCATCAAATATATCTGCAACAAAAGGGATCAGCAGAAGCAGAAGGATCAGTGACATCAATTCATTCCAAACAACTTGCAGAAAGTAAATGCCACAGACAAGCACACACAAAAAAAAAGAGATCTCTCCACGTCGAACTGATATATAAGCCTTAAAAACCCCAGAAGGTGTTTGCACTAAGAAGAGCAAAAGCACAGCACTGGCATGGCAGCTGGTTAAGAGAACAGAAACCTCTGCCACTTGCCCCAAGGGTGCCCAAGAGCTCTAACACAATATTAGGACACCAAAAAAAAAAGAAAATCGAGAACTACATTCGTAATATTATATCTGGTGAAACCTACTAAGTCAGTGACAGCGAGGATCAGAGGGGAGAGGAGGCAAGAATTCGCCCTGAAGGCAAATTTGAAGGCAAATTTTACCACAAATGCCTGCATCAGGACTACTCGTGTCCTAAGCACTGCTCTGGTTTAATCCCCATAACGTCAGTAGGGGCTGCTGAGTATTCTGAATTTTGAAAATAATTTCTTAACAAAGATTAAAATTTATAGTGATACCATATATTTGCATACAGTGTAGGTGGAAAAGTCAGGAGCAAATAGTTGATGAGTTCTGACATGACTTGGTCTAGCAGACACAGAAGAAATCATCCCTCCCCTCACTATATGAAAGGACTTGAAAGGACACTGTAGAGAGGTTGGTGCTGGTCTCTTCTCACCGGTAATTAGTGACAGAACGAGAGGGAACGGCTTCAAGCTCCAACAGGGGAGGTTTAGACTGAACATTAGGAAGGAATTTTACACAGAGAGAAATTGGAATTTCATTGGAACAGGGTGCCCAGGGAGGTGGTTGAGTCACCGTCCCTGGATGTGTTTAAGGGACGTTTAGATGGGGTACTGAGGGATATGGTGTAGGGGAGGACTTTGTAGAGTAGGGGAGATGGTTGGACTCGATGATCCCAAGGGTCTCTTCCAACCTGAACGATTCTATGATCCTATATAAATCCTTTGTTGGCAGCGTTGCTGGACACATTGACAAAGCACTATACGACCTTAACCAGAGGATCAATTCTACCCCAGCCCACAATTTGAAGTCTTTTTTTTTTTTTTTGAAATGGCCCTTTCCCCCACTGTTCTCCTCACCTCACCCACCCCCATTATAATGTAACTTAAGTACTTCTTTGTAGGTGTTTCAACTTCATAGCTAAAGCTCTGGCGGCCTAGAATAGAAAGTCTTCCCCTACCTACAGCTTTGGCCTCCTTAAAGGTATGAGTAATAACACACACCCTGAGATACAGCCGTTCAGGATAAACTCTCTTTTCCAAGAGATGAAAAATTCATTCTTTCCCCAGAGCCAAGCTTGAGTAGTCAGGAGTATTTGCGTCTTTCTGCCATTAACTCAATTAGGCACGCAATAAGGATTGCTGGGTAAAATGCAGCGTGTATTTGCATGTAAAATGCAGACTCAAGGAGTCTTAAAATGCCCTTACAAATACAGCAAAAATAGACCAATAAAATATTTTGTAATGACTATTTATGTGTGTATAACAACTCATTATTTCAATTCTCCGCATCAGGGATTTGTTTCTCTCTTCTACCCCTTAAATAAATCTAAATAAATTATACATTTAAAAACAGCCTATGCATCTATAACAACAGAAACAAATTTCATTTAACATCCAGATGTCAAAGCCAGCCCTTCTGTCACTCTTTATTCAAGTCTGTTTTACATAATTTATGTCATCTTAATTATTTCCTTCTCTTTCTGGGTAGGATAGCACTTAAGGACGAGCCACATACAGCACAGTCATTTCCTTTGGAGATGATACGACTGCGTGACATGATTGCTCACAAAGAACACACTGATGTTTTATGGTCTCCAGGTGGGGAATTATGTATACGCAGAGCCTATGATGGGACATCACTCAATCTGCATACTACAGCAATAAAAATAGCAGTATATATATGCATAATACTGTTTTAATGCAGACATACTGTGCTATTAATAGCTTCCCTTTCTGCTCCCTTAACTCTTTTACAAACAGATGCTGACAGAGTTTATGGGAAGCAGAGGAAGAGAGAATTAGCTCAAACCAGACTTAGATACTTGGTTTTGTATGCTTTTCTTCTCCAAAGTCCCCCCAAATTAAAAATTCTCAAGCCTCAGCCAAGGTCCTTCCCATCCTCCACCACTCTGGGCCATTAGTCAATTGGTAGGAATTACACCCAGAGCTTTAATCACATGTATACTAAAATATGGCTAAAGCAATACAGGCATCACTCTAGAAATATCCTATCCCATTTGCACAGGATAAATAATTAAATTGTTTTAAGCGGTCTAATCTATTAATGCCTGGAGAGGCCTTAATTTTGGCTACTAAATTTCAAGAAGCTACGTTCATCAATTCAATATAGTTAACAGCCATAAATCAACTTCCTCGCCGTACATGACTAATGAGTTTACCACATGATGAAAAAAGCCAATTCCTTGAATTAAGTCTTCACTCTAAAATGTTCCTCATTCTCCTTATCGCCCACAGCACGTTCCTCTCCCTTCTCTGTCCCCTCTGTGGCCTCCTGAGAGGCACAGCAAGGCACCTTGGAAAGCCACGGGCTGGATCCTGCAGACATTTCCTCACAAGGATGCCCAACGTGACTCAACCGGGAGATGTTCCCGGTTGAACGGAGCCCGTAACGCACAACAGTGCTTTGAATTACCCCAGACCCTCCAGAGTCAGGCTCTTGATGCTCCAAAACACTGTTAGAAACATCACTGAGCACACTCGGGGTTTTCACCATCTCAAGGCAAATCCTAAGACCAGGAAAACAAACAGGGATTTATCTGCTACCACGTGTTTGCAGACCAGCAAAAGTCAGGGGCCCCACCTCATTAGGAGCTGAGAAGTCCAAAGGGACTCAGAACATCCCTACAGCCCCAGAACAATCGCCCTGTAAAATATTAAGTGAATTCCACACCATCTGACCGTGCAACCTCAAATATCTCTCCTTTCCAGTTAGGTGAACATGCCCCACCAGGATACAGGCTGCGGGACCAGTGTCCAGCATGAAAGCAGATGTAGCCCACCCAACCCTCTTCCTCTTGTAATGCTGGGCGTAGGGAGTAATTGAAAATAAAAACCTGTCCTCCCTGGTGGTGCTGTCCCTCAGAAGGCATCTGCTGACCTTCACTGCTGTGCAGCCACACAAAGGATGTGTTGAACATGGCCCATTCTCAGCACCTGCAAAGCAGGGTGCCCCCGCTGCAGCCCCCAACGTGCAGCTCACCTACAGCAGGTCAGGACCTGGACTTCCACATAGTCTGATAAAAGTCCCTGCAACCACATAAAATATAGTTCTAAGGATCACTTAGAAATAAGCAACAAGAGCACAGGTTTCTCAGAGAGAAAAGGGAGTGATCACTTGGGAGCAAACGGATCCAGCAGATGAAAAGCCAGGAGAAAATAGAAAGTATTAAAGCAAGAGTTACAGTTTTCTCCACTGCCTAATTATGAGATAAGAAGACGATAATAAAGCTAAAGCTTGGATAAGATGGAAACATTCAAGCTGTTGTAAGTTAAAGGCTAAATTCTTGGGCATGTGGAGCCGGCTCCCTTAGACCATATATGCCTACCATGGTCCTACACACCACGGGCAGAAGTGGGATGTATGGTCACAGTGTGAGCTCATTGATGAACCATCATAAACGTTTCAAGGTGTGGAGCTGAAAGTCATGATACCTGTTTGGGGGATCAAGACAGACGTTTTTCAGCTGCATTGTGTCGTGGAGCAACACAGGCTTAACAGACACTCAGGGCAGTACAACTTTCTTGCTCGCTTTGCAGCTTCAAAGAAAAACAAATGACCAACTAGTAGATAGATTACAAACCCAATTAGCAATTGCTAGTATGCTGCAGCACCTTTGGGGTCTTCCAGATGTTGACACTGGTTTTAATTCTCTGAAGGGACAGTGAGCTGCTTCTTGACCTTAAATCAGTTCCGTTCTTTGTGTATGTGAAAGGGAAGAATTGTGAAGTTGCCTCTTGAAAAAAAAAAAAAAAAAAGCTGTCATTTGCTATCTTTTTGTGCACTTTGCTGTACCTTCTCATGTGTACATCCCTCTCTACGTATATGCAGTCAACCTAGATGTATATACAAACACGCCAAATGTTGCACATTAAATAAATGCATATATTTAAACCATCATACTGTGTACAGTCTATTTTGGCAATAGCCATCTGGAAGAAGAAAAGAAGTGTAGAAGAAACACTTAATGTAACCAAACTAGATGTTGTACACTTCTGCCAACACACAGAAAGAAAATTTACAGAATCATGGAATTGTCAGAGTTGGAAGGGACCTCTAGAGACCATCCAGTCCAACTCCCCTGCCAAAGCAGGGCTGCCCAGAGCACATCACTCAGGAGCATCCAGGTGGGGCTTGAAGATCTCCAGAGAAGGGGACTCCACACCCTCCCTGGGCAGCCTCTGCCAGGGCTCTGCCACCCTCACCCCAAAGAAGTTCTTCCTCAGATTGGAGTGGAACTTCCCATGGTCCAGCTTGTGCCCGTTGCCCCTCGTCCTGTCACTGGGAACCACTGGAAAGAGTCCGGCTCCATCCTCCTTCAACCCACCCTTTAGATACTTGTAAACATAGATAAAAGGTCTCCCCTCAGTCTTCTCTTCTCCAGGCTGAAGAGCCCCAGCTCTTTGAGCCTCTCCTCATCAGGGAGGTGCTCCAATCCCTTAGTTGCCCTACGCTGGACTCTCTTGGCTCTGCAAGCAAATTAACCATTACTTCAATAGCGTTATCCGTACAGAGACACCCAGGCCGCATCATCTGCTTCAGCAGGGGAGTTGGACTAGATGATCTCTATGGTCCCTTCCAACTCTAAAAATTCAGTGAAATTCAGTGAAATCATACGGCAACCAGCTTCAGCAGAAGACCATCTCACTTTTCGGTATATTTTTAACTGTGGTGGGCGACAGGACAGGCACACAGGTGTCACCATTACCAAGGACGTAGCCCTGCACATCTCAGTCTCTCGAAATCTTTCATTTTCCTTTGTGGTCAAACATTTTGGTAGCATTTATGTTCTAGTTAAGCCCTCTCCCGGGCCAGGTCTGGGTAACCGGCTGACAATGGTCTCTGTCACAGCTCAGGGATTCCAAAATTACCTTTTTACCCCTTTTTACCGTGGCTTTGTTCCTCTTCCAGCTGAGCAACACTGGACTGTGACCAAAGCCCTATCAGCCCTACAGCTTCTCTCCTTCCTGTAACACCCTGAACACAATTTGTGATATTCAAGAAGTGATGGGCTCTTGATTTCACATTCCTCTTTCACAGCTGCCTTATTCTTGCTGAAACAGTGGAATGAAATTATGCATGGAAACTCTGCTGAGGATTTTCTTCTTCGTGGAAGAAGAAAAAATGCCCGACATGTTCAGCATTCAAATCAGAACCAGAAGGGCCCCGATTCCTTATACATGTTATTAATACGCTACACATTTGAAAATGGCATGCTACTTGCCAAACTTGAGGGTGTCACCCCGGGAGGAAGGGGATTAAGATGTAACATTGGGTCAAAAGAGCTTACACAATCAGGATTTCCCATACCAACACTGACGAAATCGAATTAATGGTGGAGATGCTCAGCTGCTGAAATGCAAGGAAACACGGGAAGAAACTAACATGATTAAAAAACATGAATTAATTGTTTGATGCGGAAGAGCCCCAAAACACAGATTTGGCAGGAGTACTCCTCAAACTCACTTATTTATTCATGCATTTTATAGTAGCCACGGTCAACTTTGTGAATTATTCTTGATAATTCAAGCAGACACGTAAGAAACCACATATTTTAATACATAATCTAGATTCTCAAAAATGAAAGTTTTTGAACTATGTATTTGTTTCTATGTGTTCATATATGTGTATATCTCCAGAGAATACAGCCGAAAAAGGGGATATTTGTTTTTCATCTCTTAATTATGTTTTTTTTTTTTTTTACCCTTAGTGCATTAATTTGGCAGCTAAAGGTTTCTGCTCTCACTAAAGGGTGAGAGAATAGAGCCTCTCGGAGCCCCAGCTTTTTGGCACCACCTCACTCCCACTTTATGCTTGAGGCTACTTCCCCTCTGATTGATTCTTAATTTGAATAAGCTTTCGCTGAAGACTGTATCAGAACTGCAGCAAGTTAATCTTATTAAACCGTACGAGTCTAAAAACTCCGAGCTTGATGTCAGGCAGGCTGTTTCCAAATTGGTATACTTAAGATCCAAATTAGATCATGAGCAAAATATTAAAAGGCACTAGAGCCACTTAAGAGTGAACTTCCATTTCCAAGAGAAATTTCTGGACATTGGGAACCCAGGACTTGTGCCAATTCATGGGGAGTCAGGCTCCTGGCTGCAATGAGTGCTTTTAAGTGTTTTAAACCCTGAAAATTTCAGCTACAGAGAAAGGCTGTCAAGACATACAGGACCTATTGTCAATACTAGCACAAACAGATGGGTGTTCCTGAAGGACACTTTAGTTATGGGACACTTACACTCCCCCCCAAAGTCTCCTGAGAAGAACCTCCTCTGGTGGATGCTGTGTCAATTGGCCTGAATCTGTAAGCTGGATGCAACAAGGTGTCTTTTAAGCACTATAAAAGAAAATCTCCATCTCGTTCCTCTCCCTTCACTCTACGAAGAGTATTTCTGGTTTTTTAAATAATTGACACGTGTTTACAACTTCAGTTTCACTTCAGGCACCTCTGGGATTAGACAACTGCAGCCACTGGAAACGGGGGCAGTGGGGACCAGGATGCAATCCACCCTTGCCTTGCCCACCCCACTCATGCGTGGGGTTTGCAGCAAAGTGGCCGCTGAGATCCCCTTGGCTTCCAGCAACTTGGGAGAGATGATCTACCGGGTGCTTTTGCTGCTTGGATGCAATCCAGGCCACAGAAATGAAGTCTGCAGAGATTCCCTGGAACGCTTCTACCTCCGTGCCGGCTTCAGAAGCAGCTCCTACCACATGCACAGCATTGCACAAGCACCAAAATGTTTTCTGGATCCCAGTCCAACACACCAGACATTAGAGTGCGTGGTTTGGAACCTGGCTTTAACTCTTTACATCCAGCTACAAGTGCAGCTAATCAACTGAAATTGGTTTTCCAGAGCTCGGCCTAATCCACCGCGTGGAAGGTGACCTAGATTCTTTGTGCGTGTGTATAGCTAAGGGCTTTGGGTTTTTTTAAGGTGTCTCAGATATTAGATGCCCGTGTTCAGCTGTTGGCAACCTCGCCAGTAATTCAAAAGAGTGCCAAGGAGCACTTCTGACACGGGCAGATTTTAGATGGATCCCGGAGATGTCTTCCCTGCTCCCCCAGATATCAACACCGAAGACTACTCAACTGTCTTCAGACGTGCAATTCTCTGTCACCCAGGGGAAAATCACTCAAGGTACCAACTTTAGCAGCTCTTCAGTGCACCAACATCTCTGAGGAGAGCACAGTGCTCTGACACGCAGGATTAAGACCCTGGACACCTGCAACAAGCTTTTCCCAGAACTAACCCTTTTCCCTCCAACCTAATGATTGGGTTTATATTTTACTCCACTGGAGTTAACAAATATGGCATCAAGGACCAAACTTTACTTTCCACCAGTGCTAGCTGGGAACTACTGTAATCATTTAAGAGGAACTATCTGTTCCAAGTGACCAAAAGAGCTAATAATTTCTCAGAAACAGAACCGGCGTTTTGGGGAAGGATGCAATTATATCTGTGTAGTTTGTAATACTCTTGAGTCAAATGGGACATTCGGTGTAATTCAAAAGCCACTTGGGGAAAGGAAGAGAGGAAGCAGGGTTTCCAAAGAGAAATGGCCTCAAACTCTCAAATTTATCACAAACAATTATTTTCCCCCTCCTCTGTCCTTTTGATATTGTTTAAAATCAAGAAAAACTTCAGCATTTGAGTAATTTTCACAAGGGGGTTAAAAAGTGCAAATAATAATTAAAAAAACCCATCTTGCCTTTATATAGGTATATGGTGCAGTCTGAACTGGAATGCTGTACAGCTCATCGTGCCTCCAACCTGGTAATGGGTGTTAAAGGGTACTCAAGAAAAAACAAGGAGCACCTTCACACACTCCTAACAAAGGCCCAGAACTAGTCCCGTAAGGAGAAATATTTGAAAGACTGTAACTTGCTCCCTTGGAGAGCAGGTAAGTTCGAAGCAATACGAGGAGTCTGAGGAGGCACAGCAATGAAATTAAAACCTGAAAAAAAGCAATCGCTTTTTCACACAATAAGCTATTATCCTGCTGGCTTAGAGCTCCTGGAAGTCGTCATGACCAGGGACTTGATGAGATTCAGAAAGGATTTGACTATTTCTATAAACAGCAATAACATGCAGCGATTGCAATTAATGGCAACAAAGAAAATCTGGAAGAAATATTAAAAACCTTGGGCATTGGGGTGAAAGCTCATCTCTAAATATGAGGGATCAAGACAAAAAAAGGCACAGAGGTGGCAGAGACACTGCCCACTAAGGGATGTCGTGTCCTGCCCCAGGATGGGGCAGACCATGGGGAAACCCTATTCCCCTTCTGGCATCTGTTCTCCTCCAAACCCTCCCTTCTTCCCTTGCTTTAGCTTTACAGTTTTCTGTGGTTCTCTTGCCCGCTGCTGCTCCATCTCCCATTCCTCAATAAAGTTTTTTCCTCCTTTGTCACCAGCCCTACCCTGGGCACAGGCAGGTGATGTACTGCCTGCTGCCAACCGCAGCTCTCGGGACGGGGCCGTAACTCAGCCCCGAGGCTCTACCGCTGCCCATAAACTACTACCTATCTCCAAGTTTTTGATGTCAGCAGGACTCCAGCTGAATTAAGGCTTCCACCATATATAACTGACACCAACGTATTATCTTATGCATAATGCATAGAAGATGGCTCTAATCATAAATTCCATATCCTGCCCCTCCTTTATATCACAGATGCAGCCCAGCGTCTCTCCTGCGCTCTGCTCACTGATATATTAAAACCTTATCTGAAGCATAATGTCAGCAAAACCTTTTCTTGGGTCACTACTTCCGATAAAAAGCCATTCATTCCCTCTTTTCCCCACAGAGGCCGAAATAAAATTCAGTTCATCCCACTAACAAAACTCACGCACTTAAATTTAAGGACCGCGTCGAAAGTGGCGATGCGGGAACGCTGCCAGCGTCAGTCCCTATTTCTGACACTGGCAAGTGACTGATTTGCAGCTAATGCCCATCTCTTGCCCGTTTGCATTTGGTCCCTCAGAAGGCGAAGCTGCGCCGTGGATGTCAAGCTGCAAGCCTGTGAAGGTGAGAGCGGGCTGCAGAGAGTGTCTGCAGCCCCGCAGAGAAGTGCAGAAATGCCAGGAACACACAAACACACACACACACACACACACAGAGGATGTGGTACAAGCCAGCGCTGGTCTCCCACAGCTTGGAAGAGAATATGGAGTTCAAGCCCCAAAGATTCCACAAATCATGCAGCCCAAAACGCCCTGAATGAAAGCTTTGAAATATCCTGGAGAACAGACAACCCCCTGTGTATAAACCCAATTTTGACCTCAGGCGCAGACTAAATCAGCTCTTTTGTACAAGAATAAAGAAAAAAAGCAAAAGAAACGGATACAGATGCATTACTTCAAAGTCATCTTACCTCACAGTCCTTTAGCCATTACTTCTAGCCAGAAGACTAAGGAGAGGAGAATGCATGTGTCTCATGCACTCAAACCAAATTATTTCTTTGTTGTCTTAAGATAGTCTGAGTCCATTTAGCCTGAATAAACCTTATACACTATCTTGCAATGCTCTAAATCAATTTAAGCCTCTTGACAAAATGACCAAACCCATGGAGACCAAGCCCTGTGATGGCCCTGTAAGGCTGTCACATTTAGGCTCCACAGTCAGGACGAAGACCAAGCAGTAGCATCTTTGATGTTCATCGCTCCAGCCATTTAAGCAATGGGCAGGGGGTGGCAGGGGCAGCATGCAGATGCCTGGCTTTAAACCCTGCTCCTAAGGCACTTCAGATAATGCTTTCTCATGGGACAAAATTTGTGTCAGCAGAAGCAGAGAACAGTACTCAAGGGCCAACAGCTGCATCTTCCCTCATTGCAGGTTTTCTATGTACTGGGCACTGGTGAGGCCTCACCTCGAGGGCTGGGTTCAGTTCTGGGCCCCTCACTACAGGAAGGACATTGAGGTGCTGGAGCGTGTCCAGAGGAGAGCCACCAAGCTGGGGAGGGGTCTGGAGAACAAGTCCTATGAGGAGAGGCTGAGGGAACTGGGCATGTTGAGTTTGGAGAAGAGGAGGCTGAGGGGAGACCTCCTTGCCCTCTACAACTCCCTGAAAGGAGGGTGTAGAGAGGTGGGGGTTGGCCTCTTCTCCCAAGGGAATAATGCCAGGAGCAGAGGAAATGGTCTGAAGTTGGGGCAGGGGAGGTTTAGGTTAGATGTGAGGAAGAATGACTTTGCTGAGAGGGTGGTCGGGCACTGGAAGGGCCTGCCTGGGGAGGTGGTGGAGTCATCATCCCTGGAGGGATTTAAGAAAGGTGTAGAGGTGGCACTTCAGGGCATGCTCTAGTGCCTGAGATTGTTGGGTTGTGTCTGTTTGTGGCTGGGGGTGGGGGTTTGTTTTTTTTGTTTTTTTTTTTTTTTAATTTTGGGTAGTTTTTTTGGTGGTTGGACTCAATGATCTCAAAGGTCCCTTCCAGCCATGAAGATTCTGTGATTCTGTGATTCCATGTGCTTGCACCCACCTCCTGCAACGTGGTAATAAATGCAGCACACGCTTCCACCAACGGCCACTGCTGCCAGCAACGTCTCCATCTTTGCTCAACCCTCCCTCCCCGGCTACAAATCAGTAGCTGCTGCTCTCAACAAGCCTCAAATGTTCAGAAAAACCCCAGATGACAGGAGCGTGTTTGACATAGCTCTTCTCCCACTGGCAAAAGCCAGGTGAGGCAGGCTGCCAAGGGCTGGCCAGTCCTTTCCCTGGGACGGGCTGGAGCCAGCGACTCTCACACCAGTCAAGTAATGGATGGAGTAATAAACCTGGATTTTTTCCCCTCATGGTTTTCAGCACATCATGTGTTCAGCGCTTCTGAGGCCGTTTCGAGACATGATTTATCCAAGAGAATATCCCATGTCTTCTCTTTGTCAAGTTTAAGGTGGAATGAAACGAAACAAAACAAAATCACTCACACACACCGGAAAACAGCAAGGATGAATTCCTCCAGCCTCCTCCAACCCCCGCGCTCCAGGGAGGCCTTTGCCTTTGGCCATGGGGGCTGCTGGGCCCACACTGCTCCCTCAGCTCAAGCCTGGACTTTCTCAGATGACAGCGCGTTGGAGTTGCACGCTAACAGCAGCCGAAAATCAGACGCCGCAGCACCACACAACCCTCTATTTATTTATTTATTTTAACTGGCGTGTTTTATAGCTGGCCATGGCTACCAACTGGTACCCGGGGAAGCCTAAAGCATTATTTTTGATCTACAGAGCCTTCCGCTGCTTGGAACCTAATTACCTTCAGAAACTACTGCCTCCTCCTCCTCATCTGTTACCATGGCAGCTGCAATCAGCTGAGATGCTCGGGCTGACAAGCCCTGATTTACTGGGGTACCCAGGGCAATTCCAGGGTGCTGCTGCTTTCAGAATTTACTCCTCTGCTCGAGTCTGACAGCATTGTCAAGAAAGGACGAGGCAGCATAAACTAAGACCGTACAGGCTGGGAAGCAGTGAGCTTTGCTTGGAGTGATTCACCAGCTAAGTGCCTACTGCTCCACTGGGACTTACTGGGGGTTGTTTGATGCCCCCCACATCCCACTTATTATATCTGGCCTTGTCCCAGGGTCAAGATGCAGACGAGATTAGTAGACTTGGCTTAATTTTAAAATATATTCCCACGTGGTGAGGAAATAGATTGTTTAGCCAAGGGGTAAGGCTTGTTTCCTAGCCTTTAAAATCAGAATCCAGTGAACATGAGCTTCAGTATTCCCTGTTCATTTCCACTGGTTACAGAAACTACTGTTTGACTGAAACATTAGTATTTTTCCATATTGATGCTTTTCACGTGGCAATCTCAAAGAGCCAGACTTGTGCTTCCCAGAAAGAGAAAAGCCTAGCTTCCCATTGCAGCATCTCAGCCCTTCAGAAACGCACGTCCCATGCCATCTGTGTGATAACAAATTTAGAAAAATGATTAGTATCTTGGCAGCCTTCGCAAAATGTACTCAGTATGCAGGGGAAGGCAGAGGGGTTCCTCCCAAATGGGGCATTCAGTATCCGTCCGAGTCAGAGGTGATGACAGTGGCTGAGCAGGGAGCTGTTTTCTGAGAAATATGCCATGAATTTTGTAGAGCCTGATAGGACCGTGCTGCAGGTCAGCTGAAGTCTGCTCGTTCAGTCCTACTGACGGCCTTGTAATTACTGAGCCTCCAGGTCTGCAGCTCTCCTTGTCCTGCACATGGGCCCCACGTGTACCAGGACGAGCTACTTCATATAAAAGACTCTGAAAACACCCCAAAATTGGTATGATCAAAACCAGTGGCCATTTTTTGAATGATTCATGGGAACTATCCTCACTCTAAAATACAGATAACCCTGACTCTTTATTTCCCAACGCAAGAACAAATCACTGGCATTTGAGAAGCGTCTTGAAAATCCCAGGTGCTGAGAGCAGCAATAACGGCACCCCACGAGATGCAATAATATTACAATAATAGTGGCATGCATTCCGGACTATTGCATTTTTCAGGCCATCGACCAAAAACATTAACAAAGCACATCCCTTCAGGAAATGAAAAATCTTTGCAGCATGGAAAAAAAAAAAGCATGGAACTTTCACAAGTCGACTAGCTCCACTGACTTGTAGTGAAATCACCAGCACACAAAAAGTAGAGCACAGATTTTTGTCTTTCTGAGCTGGGCATTTCCTTGGTGGAAAGCATCCACCAAGAAATTCAAGTGAACACGCCGAAAGCTTTTTCTCTTTTTTTTTTTTTTTTCTTTTTCTTCAGGGTGCTTTTTAATAGACTAAACGGCAGTGTTAACACTCTAAAAACAACGGCAACTCTCCGGGGAACAGGAGGCTGCTTTTCCCTATTGTTTGGGGAGAACCAGGGCTGTTTGAAGGGATGATATGTTAATTCCGTGGCACAGTTGCTCAAGGGAGGAGGTAGCGCAGTCTCCCATGGTACAGTGCACACAGCTTACAATGGGCATGGTTAGAATTTAATTATTTGTTACAGCCCTCAAAAAGACATTTCTCCAAAGCAAACATGCTCTGAAATACATTTTTCTCCATTCGTATCAGAAAAACTTCAGTCCATAAAGCACCCTTTCTGATTTTTTACAGGCAGCTGCTGCCTGAACGCTTGAAGGAAGAGTTGGTAAGTTAAAAACCAAAATAGGCCACAGAGATTTAATTTCCTATAAAATAGCTCCCTAGAAGCTGTTTAAGCGTTCTTTACTTAGAGCAATACTCCCAAGATTTTGGAGATTTTCGGGGCAGCGTTGCAGCAAGAACTCCTTGTGTTCCCTCTGCTCAGGGGGCTCCACAAACACACCATCAGATTTATGCCTTTCCCTTTCAAAAACCACCCCACGTAACTCGTCTGCAAAATTAATTTAAATAAACACACAGAAGAAAGAAACATGCTAGATTAATTTTGATTTGGGGGGGGGGGAGCAATTGCTAATATCTCCCATAAATCTGCTGGCTGGCAGCCTCAGCTCCCATACTAACATCTCTGTCTCACACATCCCTATGCTGCCAGTGGTTAGACAACTCGTTATAAAACCTACAAGGGGGACTGTGTATTTATGAATGCAATAATTAATCAATGCATAATAAGTACGGTATGCATTTTTCTCTCCATGTGCAGACAGCTCTGATTACCAGGTGGGTTAAATGGCCACGAGTGTCTTTTGTTCCCGGGAGCTGCTTCCCCCACCCTGCAGCGTTAGCAAAGACAAGCTCATTGTATTAAAGCCTGCATTCATCCCCAAAACCACCCAAATACTGCTGAATTGATTAATTTTGCAGGTAGAGGCTTTCAGAAGAAAAATGCCATTGTTGCTGCCACAACTACGAGGCTGTCACGATTTTCCCTTTAAACTGCTTTTTCCCGAGGCTCAGCTGCGAGGCACGCTGGGGGCTGTGAGCTGGCAGACTGGCTAGCATCTTACCAACATATTTCATTTTAATGGGTTTATTTTTAAATGGTTTCAACTCTTTGAATTAATGAGATTAAAAAAAAGAAACGAGACCGACATAAAAACGCCAAGCGGAGTCCTTTCCCCCTTCTTAACCTGTCTTTTAAATAGAACCAGGTAATATTTATTTTCAAGAAACTCAATAGTACCCAATTAAAACCAGGATTGCCTACTTCTTCATGAAAATTGACCATCAAAGGGCTTCAATGGAAAGAGACACCACCCTTTCCCGAGCCTCCTCACTGATAAACGGCACCAAGCCAGGCCCCACAGTTAATATTCATATTAAATCAGTAGGGATGTGCTTTTCCCTTGCCAGAAGTCTCCTCCTCTGCCACCACCTTCTGCAGCACCATTTTCGGCCTCAATGGGGAAACACCAACGCTGTGCCCCAGAGATGTTCTTCCCAACTAACCCCCTGGCAAGGCTAATGTTCATCACAACCAGAAGATCGCAGAGCTCTCCATTCAGCCTGGAAGCCAGCGCCTGGAGGACACCGCTATGTGTATTATATATATAAAAAATATTAATACTTCATAACGGCCCACAAAGGGGATGACATGGCTTTATTCTGCCAATATGCAGAGGATTAAGGATGTCTGCTTGAAGCCACTAACAAACTGAACAGGAGAATTACAGTAATTCCACTAAAACCATGCCGAATCCAAGGCACCAGCTGATGACAATTTGTTAACCCTTTCTGAAAATGTCACGGGCACAGCCCTGCAGATGGGACTCCAACCAGCCACGCCAGGAGGTTCTGCTTAAAGAACAGGCTCGTAGGAGCCACGGGCAACGCCGAGGACATTCTTCACAAAACCTCTCAGCGTTTTGAGATCTCAATCCTTGGTGTGGAGCAATTCTAAAGGGAGCTCAAAAAAAACCACATTAGCACGTCAAATACAGATGAAATATGTGCTTTCTTTTCTGTTGCTCACGCAAGCCCACTTTCACTGAATTCAGTGAAATTCAGTAAATTCTCTTCTGTTGCTCACACAAGTCCACTTTCAGTGCAAAGTGTCTCACAGAAAACAATAGCAAGATACATTAAAACCTTGCATGTCTTTTGCCATTAGGTCACCACCCAAACGCTGCTTTCACGACTTCAATTAGCAACACATTGCTTATGTCAATACCCGTATTAATGCCCTAAAATACTAACTTCTATTACTTTTTAATTAACAGCCAAATGTACTGAATAATTATTCACATGTAGTTATTAGGAGAAATGTACTGAATGCAATTACATGTCAAGAGCTGTGACTTATGAATCCTTCCCACAACACTTCTTGTGCCAGAAAATACCCTGGAAAATTCAGCAACAGTTAAAGGCTTTCCATAGCCAGGAGACCTCCAGGTTGGAATAAACAGGATAATAATAAACTCCAATGCAGGAGTCTGTCTACACAGAGTGTATCTCAGTCACCATTTCCAGATGCAGCAGCCACACTTAACAGCAAGTTATTACACACAGATTTAGCAAGTCTTCTGCAAAAACAATGGGAGTTGACTAGGAATTCAGAACCTCCCTTAAAACTAAGCCTGGCAACATGATGAATGATGGAGACTTTTCTCTGGATTTTGAAAAACATTAAATGTTATTCCGAACGCAAAATATTGAACACAAAAAAAAAAAACAGTGAATGTGCGTTTGAGAAAGACTTCACTCAAGAACCTCGATATTTTAAGGATGTCAGAGGTAAAATTGGGAAACGGTGAGTATCAAGGTAGAGTAATAGAGTCATAGAGTTGTCCAGGCTGGAAGGGACCTCCAAGGGTCATCTAGTCCGACCTCCCCGCAGTCAGCAGGGACACCCCCAACTAGACCAGGTTGCCCAGGGCCTCGTCAGGCCTCACCTTGAATATCTCCAGGGATGGGGCCTCAACCACCTCCCTGGGCAACCTGTTCCAGTGCTCCACCACCCTCACAGGAAAGAACTTTCTCCTCACCTCCAGTCTAAATCTGTTCCCCTCCAGCTTGAAGCCATTGCCCCTCGTCCTGTCACTACAGGCCTTTCTAAACAGGCTCTCCCCAGCCTTCCTGTAGGCCCCTTCAGGTACTGGAAGGCCGCTATTAGGTCTCCCCGGAGCCTCCTCTTCTCCAGGCTGAACAACCCCAGCTCCCTCAGCCTGTCCTCGTAGCAGAGGTGCTCCATCCTCCTGATGACTGATTAGTAGTACTTACAGCATGATGCTAACCAAACCCTGTTAAACCCACCGTTTAACAGCTCTAGCCGTAATTCTGTGCACACGCACACAGACTAAGTAGCTGCATTTTCTCATGCAAACACACACACACACACACTGGTGTGTACACACCAGATTAAAAAAAAAAAACACAACAACAGTCAGCCAACAAAGGATATTAAATCCTATACCTCTGAGTCATAATCTTATAGGCATCTGGCAGATAACAGCGGATATTCTCCATCTGAGCAGGATCAGAGTCACAGATTTTATCATCCGTCCTCCCGTAGTTGGCACTTTCGATCATGATGACATCTGTTCCCGGGCAGCGGAGCTCGATGGGGTAACTCTCGCAGGACAGCTCCCTCCGCACCACGGCCATGGGCACCGGCGCTCGGCTGAAAGCTGCAAGGATTAACACAGAGACACAGCAAACATTTTACTTTCCACGCTGGATTAAAAGCAGAGCGGTGGGTAGCGGCGGGTTTGATCCATGTGCCGCACTGAGATAGTGTTGGCACCGCTGAGACAGGGTCTGCAGAAGCGGGGTCTGATCCCCAGCTTTCTGGCTGCCCCAAGAAATCACTTCTCCACTCAGTGACTTGATTTTCTCATCTCGAAAATAAGCTCACGGTCCCTTTTATAACAGCACTTTAGAAATCTCCTCTTGAAAGAGGTAAATGGCAACTTATGGCATTGCTATTACTTCTACTTACCGGGTGAAAAGCTAGTTAGCTTTGATATATAAAATTACAGTCCTGGCTTGTACCTGATCAATCAGTGGAAATTTTCTGACAACAAGCAGTCCAAGCACCAGGATCCCACCTGCTCAGCAAGACTGCATCTGTCCTCCTGCAGATGTCATAACATCTGCATTGCTCCTGGTCCTTTTTTTTTGGTCTTTGGAAAACATGAGCTTAATGGCTTTTGCTGTTGCCTGCAGCATGCCAGGGGATGGCCTGCGGGCTCTGGCAACCATCCCCAAAATTGGGCTCTGAAATGATATCTTCCATGGAAAGGCCAATATATGGACACTGGGTGATTAAAGGTCAGTCTCAGCTTTGCATCAGATTCGCCTGGGTGTTCAACACTAGCAGCAGTTGTAAAGTCAATTTAAAGAGCTCTCAGAAATCTTACCTGTTTTGAAAGAAATCCAGGCTACAGTTTGCAAAAGAAAAACAGAAACACTCTTTGAGATGCCTTGAAATCAAAGCCCTAAAGCATTAGTAAATAAACTCACACGACAAAACCCAATAATATTTCCCATCTTTACAGCCTCTTTGATCCACAGATCTTCAACAGCTTGACAAATGTGAATGTATTAATCCCCAAATATCCATGAGCTGTCATTCTCGGCTCAGATACCGCTGGGAACCGAACACTTGTTTTCCAGTCAAGCACACCAGCCAGGAACCAAAACAAAAGCCAACCCCTTCCTTTCCTCATTCACAGAATCACAGAATGGTTTAGGTTGGAAGGGAACTTAAAGATCACCTAGTTCCAACCCCCTTGCCACAGGCAGGATCACCTCCTACTAGACCAGGTTGCTCAAAGCTCCATCCAGCCTGGGATTAATATCCATCCAACCTGGAAATTAATAGGAAAAGTCCTCAAATTCCGTATTGGAAGATTTACTTCTCTAAACCACGTAATGAAGAGATAATACTTGATACAATTCCACAGGAATAAAAATTTACACCAAAAGGGTTTCCAGTGGCAGAGATGATGTGCCCTTTTTGGCTCTATTTTGTACTACTTCCAACCACAAAATTCAAGATATAAATACGCCTGTAACTCTGTGCAGTCAGAGAAGGTTTAACCCTCTAACAGATCCAGGGCCCATCTGACATCAAGAATCTTTCAACAACTCACTTTTCCCCCTGGCCTCATTCTAAAAACGCCAAAACACCCTTCCCAAAACCAAAAATCCTTTCCAATGCACTGTCGTCTTGTCCCATAAAACTTCCACATGGTACATGCACACCAAGTTTGCTTACGGAAATAAGAGCACAGCGATGTTTGTCGAAATACCCCTTAACTGTACCAAGGCTGCTCTGTCTGTCTGGCAGGTGGCAATCCAGCACACAACTTCTGTGAAGCCTTTTATAATTGTCAGTTTTCTCATTTAGACTTGTTACCGGACAGATAAACATTCCCATTTCTGTAGATTTGCAGGGATTACTCTAATATCGTGTCCTTGCTGATGTGCCAGAGTTGGGGACTGATTACCAAACTCCCAAGACAGACATGTTCTTGAATAACAGCTTCTACAATTAGCACAGCTTTAGGGTTGGGATCATGTAAGATGTCCTCCTTCCCTGAGATCAGAAAAACAGTTTTGCCCTGAGCTCATGTTGCACCGTGTATTCGTGTAGTGCCAAAAACCCTTACTGGGACCAAGCTCTCAGCAGGAAAGCAAGGAGGACAAGTGTGAGCCTCTGAGATGCAACACCTTGTTCTTCACCTTGGCTCTACGTCACTCATCAATGCCAAGGTGAGAGGAGGAAGGATTGGAGATAAAGTTAGAGGCAGCAGCTGATTGGAGAGATAAGTTGATTGGAGAAAGGCAGAGTCAACAAAGCCCAGCAATTTTAGACTGGCAACGCGGGAGTTGCTAATATTACATTACTTGTTATAGTTCCCACTGTAGAAAACAATTCACTTGTACAAACTTGGTGTACCTGTCCAACAGCACCCCTGTTGATACGCAGGGAATCTTAACTTCTGTGTTTTGTTGGAAATAAGACATTAGGAACTGCTACCAGCAATATGGTTTTATTAAATTAGAATTTCATCTGAGGGCAAAGATAGCATCCTAGTTTCACAGCAACTCTATCAACAACGATGATGTAGTACTTCAGGCTTCTGGCAGAGGATTTCACAGTTAATATGAAAATACGGAGGTTTAGTAAAAGCTATTAGACATGTTTCTGTACCTGGTGTGAGAGCACATTTCTTGTAGCTTGGATTTCTCGTATCCTGTACATGAGACTTTATGGCACCGACCGACTAAAATTGCACGAATTGTCAGTCCCTGGTACCCCCAAAAAACCCCAAAACAAACACCCTCCAGCACAGTAACAGCTCACGTTCCACTTCCCAAACATCTGTCCAATGTTCGCATTTGGACAGATGCAAACATTTCTAGATGTGGCTTTTGGTTTGCTGGAATTCACCTTTTTTTCTCCTCACATAATCACCCAACCGCTCACCATCAGGAGGATGGGCTTCACTGACAGGGCTCACTGTGCTGTCAGGGAATCAATCCTGGATATACAGCCTAAAAGAAAAGTGACACTCTGGAGAAACATTAGGGATAGCTGAATACTGTAATGCAAGATGGCAAGAGAAAGCAATGCTGTGTGTTTTCCATCCTGCCATCCTCCACCAATTCAGTTGCTCTGCATAGCTTTTTTCCTACCCCGATAGCTGCAATAAATACTCCGAAGGGAGATTAGAGGTTGGCTGCTCATCTCCTTGTAAGCACATTTCCTGATGTTGTGTCCCTATATGATAATCTCACTTAAACATTTTTACCGGTTGTCCTGTAAGGAGCAAAGATTTTTTTGCTTTTTACTTAAACTTTACCGGTTTTCCTGTAAGGAGCAAAGATTTTTTTGCTTTTTGCTATGAAATAAGATACGTCTAAGCCCATCTGTGAAATACACAGCACGATTGCATTACCTCATTAATACACTCCTCTCTCCTTCGAGTAGCTCTCTCACCGAGCCTCTCACTGAACTTCTTATTTAATTTCTTAAATAAGTGACCTAATTGTTGGCTTGAAGTAGAGGAGCTGATGGCTGCTTACTGCTTTGGAAAAGAGGTGTCTCTTTTTCCAGGATCCTACGTGCAGACAGCCATCTAAATACAGACAGCAGAACTTAAAAGATCTCGAAAAACATTCTTTTTAACATTAAAACATGCGCCAACTTGATTTTTCTAAGTGCGGCCATTTGGTGGGAAATCATCCTGTTGAGCATCTGCAGGGCAAAGTGAGAGCAGAGGCAGAAACAGCGACAGATAATGACAGGATTTTATCTGGGTGATGTAGAACTTGGTTGTCTCTGCCGATTTCAGGAGCTGGAAAATTAAGTAAGTCATCAAAATCTTGTGCTTTTTCTCCCCCTCGCTTTTGACCTCAGAACATAATTGCCTCTTGTCATGCCTGCAGGGCACGGGCTTGTAGTTATCACTGTGTGCTTAATCAAATGCTGAAATAGCCTTTAAATTGCGCGTCTTCGTGGCTGCTAGACACTTGTTGAGCTTCATTATGTTTAGAGGCACGATGGTAGTAGATGACCTTTTAAAAGAAAAGGGTGGGATGATGCTTTTAATTAGGTTTTATATGCAATTTTCCCAGCAAAATTATGCTCTGGCTCAGAATTTTCAGAGTGAAATTTCAGTGCATATTTAAGGGTGGCGAAACAAAAGCTGGGAATGAAGAGATAATTTATTTTCATAAGCTCTGCACATGATTTCCTCTGCCCAGCTAAATACCTGACTTACTGACCCAAAGGGAACACAACACACCGGGGGAAGAGGTTTCCAACTAATTTGGAGGAATGCAGTTTCGCAGTACTTACTATTCCCACAGTTCACCTTGACTCTGTGGAAAATAAAAGCAAATGAGAGAGTAATAATAAAAAAATCCCCCCTCTCCCCTTACTCTGAAGCTTACTCAGGTACAGGTAGGAGCTGAAATCCCTCTCAGACACTGAGTCAAGAGCCCTTACACGACTGTCGCTCCCCAAAGAAAAACTCATGCTTAAGTGCTTTTCTAAATCAGGGCCCTACTTTTCCCTATTAAGATATAAAATCTCATTTGCAGTGTGCAAACATAGCTCAGTGCTTCTGTCTTCCTTTTCTTTAATGGAAATTATTCCTGGACTTTGATTTCAACAACAACATCAGTAGCAAACAAAAGCTCAGGTTAAGGATAGTGACAATAAACATCTTTCTCCAATGTACAATACTCTCATTCCCCAGTATTTTCATTGCTAACACCCACATCCCCCCAGGCAACCTTGGGCTTGCTTTCTTATTTTATAGTAGATATCAGAAAAAGTTTGCATCTTCCCTTTGGGCACTTTCCCCAGAAGCAGTGACCCCCCCTTAACCAGCAAACAGCCAGCTACGAAAAGACCTCACAAACTGCAGGAGCATCCTCTTATATGGTGGGATGGTGTATACAAAAAGAAGACAGAAAAGAAACACAGTACTGTGCAACACTCCGGCCATGGCAACCAAGAAAAGGCTAAAAAAACCCAACCCCTCACGCCCTTCCCCGTGCACTTCATGTGAAGGTTGAGGTCAACTATCTTATGGTTCCATAAATTGCTTAATCTACCTCCATTATAACACTCAAACGACAATTGCAAGGGATCTGCTTCCAGGTTATGTGAGTGAAAATGCACTAAACGTTCAGCAGCGGGTTTCTATCGGACACCCTCCTGCACAATGAAGAGGAGACACAGCAGAAAGGTGCGGTAAACATTGAGGGGTATGTCCACAGGAGCTGCCAAGCCCACACAAGGAAGCAAACAGGAGCAGAAAGAAAAGCCTAGTCAAGTGCCAAGTGGCACATCTCTGAAGCAAGCCTCTGCCCCCAAGCACCAGCCTCCTGGAAAGTTATCTTTTATTGAGGTGGCAGATCTCCTTCTTCCGCATTTCTGGACACCAAATTGTGCCCGGATGCCAAGGAGCCAGAGGTCTAAGCACCAGACAGCTACAGCCTGAGGCACTTCTGCTGCTCACCCTTCATCCCACTGATGCTCCTCATCTCCTTGCCATGCTTAGATGGTAAATACCCTTCTTCTCCCCCCTTACTCCCCCAAGACCCAGATCAAACTATGAAGTTTTTCTCATTAGGAAAATGCATTAGATTCTCTGAGAATCTCTAGCTACTAAATTAGCTCTTCCTAGAGGGGTAAAGAGAAAAGAAATTTACAGATCGTGGGCAAACAGAACTGGTGGAAGACCACCAGAAAGAGGAAAGAACATTTGAAGTGGATGCATTTGTGCCTAAGGACGGGTGTTCATGAGGAAAATGGATGACTGTGAGGTCTGTCAGGAAAGGAGATGAAGTGATAGAAGAGCAGGAGCACAGAAACCAGATGGTAACTATGGGTGGAGCAGTCTGACAGCAGAAAGAGGTCGAGGACATGTAAAGGGAGAGGCAAGAAGGCAGACCAGCCCAGGGAGACGTGGCATTGAACTGACCCAGCCTGCAGGAGAAAGCACTGCAACAGCAGCACTGGGCTTTTTCGTTTTGTTGCTCCACTCCCACCTTCTTTCTGGGATTCATGGGCCACTACCTCATTAATGGAAAATGCTCTGAGAATGGCAACAAACATTTCTTTCAACAAGTCCTCATCTTCACATACCCCTCACTTTGAAGTGGTGGAGAGGGTGAGGTGAGAAGAGAGGTGAACACCTCTGCACCTCTACACCGGAGCACACTCAAGGCAAGGCATCACCAAGGGTCACTCTCCATGCTGGTCCAGAGTAAGCCAACCCACCAGGTCACTGTTGTGGAAGGTCCTGCTTCCCCCCAAGACAAGCCCTCCTATCTCCAGCCATGGTTCAGCTGCTGGACCTGCACCTGGTTTTGGTGCCCACTTGACCCCTTCATGAGACAGGTAACTCAGCAGTCTACCAAAACCAGGTAGAAGGGGAGGAAAGAGAGGTTTCTTTTGGGGTGGTAGAGTTGAATCAGCTCAGAAAAGGTTAGCTAAGTGTATAGAAAGGAAACAAAATACTTTTAGAAGGAAGGAAGGGAGCCTGAATTTAATGTGCCTTTCAAAAATACATGACAACCTACCTTCAAATCAGAGGTCAGAAGTACAGTCCCAGGCTGAGCTAAATGTCGCTTAAATTAACTTAATTAAAGCAGAAGCAACAACTTGAGAACAACAGACAAATGAAACGCTGTCTCCGAGGGGAAGACTGAATGCAAGTACATTAATATTTAGGCCCCATCACAGGAAAAAGCTATTCCCAAGTATCTTTTCCTTTGCAGTGCATCATCTCATTTGTAACGCAAGGCATGCACAAGAAGATACTCGGATACGACTGCTCTTTAAACTCCCAGGCTTCCTTCACATGAATTAACTTTCAAGTGTAGGAAAACAGATCGGGAAGGCGTCTCCGGTGAAACCCCTGTGCTGCAGTGCAAAGGATGGATGGTCAACCCTGAGCTACACTTGCCCTCCAACCGGACCGGCTGGAACGGGTCCAGCGGAGGGCCACGGAGATGATCAGAGGGATGGAGCACCTCTCCTACGAAGACAGGCTGAGGGAACTGGGATTGTTCAGTCTGGAGAAGAGAAGGCTCCGGGGAGACCTTATAGCGACCTTTCAATACCTGAAGGGGTCTATAGAAGAGCTGGAGAAGGAGTCTTTACCAGGAGGTGTAGTGACAGGACAAGGGGAAATGGTTTTAAATTGGAAGGAAAAAGATTCAGATGAGATCTCAGGAAGAAGTTTTTTACTATGAGGGTGGTGAGACACTGGCACAGGTTGCCCAGAGAAGCTGTGGCTGCCCCATCCCTGGAGGGGTTCAAGGTCAGGCTGGATGGGGCCTTGAGCAACCTGGTCTGGTGGGAGGTGTCCCTGCCCAGGGCAGGGGGGTTGGAACTGGATGATCTTTGAGGTCCCTTCCAACCCAAACCATTCTATGATTCTGTGATTCTATTCCAGCCCCATAGTGGCATTACTTAAAATACAAGGGTTACAGATCCTGGTCCATAACACCGAGACATGGAAGTTCTCAATAAAGGAAGCATTAGGTTCTGTGCCGCGGGCACCAGGCCTTTTTAGGAATCCACATCTCACCAGGGCCTTCACTAAGGAAAAGCATGCCATTTAGTACTTACGCAACTCAAAGTTGCTGCTGTTACAACAGACACTTAACTGTCTCAAAAAACCAAAACACAAACCAACAAAGAAACAAACCAGGCAAGCTTTGACTTCGACACTGCTGAGCAACCTTGAATTCTCAGATTTAATGCAGCACCAATTACTGTGGTGAAGGAAGTAGATTTTGAGTAATAACAAAATCCACCCCATTTTAAATTACTTCACTGTAGCTTTTTATTGTTGCCATAAGTAAGGTTAATTTTTTATTCTCAGCTAAAAACTTTTCATAAACCACCATAGTAGGTATAGTCATAGAGGCTATGATAGAGATAAACAAGTATTATAACCTAAGAACACTAAGGAAAAAGAATCTGATTATCATTTTTAGATTTCATGTTAAATCATAAATTCATTTAATATTACACTGTATTTTTGTTTTCATTTAAAACGCTAGCTTAAATTCTTACCCTTGCTAAAATAATGCACATCTGAAATAACTTTCCAGTTAACAGCAGAGGTTTTTTAGGTTATGTCATCACAACAGACTTCAATAGGATTTAGTGATGTCCCCAGAGGGACATTGCCCAAGTCCTGAGGACATGCTTTGCTCCATCAGTTGTACCTCCGTGATCTGGGAGGTGGCAGGGTGAAGCAGGACAAAGATAGGCTGGAGGACACCAAAACCCAAAGACATCCTCAAAACTCAGAGATGCAACAGACCCCCAATCTGACTTCTATCTCACGACAGGACAAAAAAATGGGCGGGGGTGGATGGGGAACAACACACCACAAAAAAAACCCCAAGTCAACAAAAAAAAACCAAACTCCCAAAAGTCAGGAAGAGATCCAGCTAACTCAGAAGGTTCAAAAATCCTTTTAAGGGCGATGGAAATCAAACAGGTTGGATGTATTTGGAGCTTTGCTGAAGAGCAGAGTGATTGCAAATAATAGACTCCTGCTGGGTAACACCTCCTCAAAGTTAAAGTTTAATTTTGATTTACAGTTCCCTGAATAGCCTCTGAAGGGGAACATTAGAATTCTTGTAGAAATATCTGCATTATTAAAGAAATGATGAACAGCAGAGTGAGGACTACTTTGTGCTTTTTGTGGACTCGTTTACCGGAGCAGTAAATCTATTTTTAAGTTTGTATTGCCCGGAAAGGAGAACTGTGTGAAATCTGAAGAGTTGCCCAGAGAAAGGCAGGCAAAAGAGAAGAATTTCTCCCCAAGTGTGAGAGCTTGCCATTCAAATACCTGTATAAAAATATGGGGCTTCAGATATTTGCCATTTAAACCATTTGCTTTATATCACTGAAGGCCAAGAATGACTCCTTTAGAGTTAATTTTACAAGAAATTACCCAGACCTTGAAGACTAGCCATCTTCAGTAAGTACTATGGCTAAATAAATAACTGTGATTTTTCTTGGTGTTTTACACATCACAGCTCCTTTGAGTCTCTGCCATAAATAACAACAGAGAATTTGTTATTTCCACTAGCCATAACTGTGTGAAAGTTTTATAAAGAAGTCTGAGACTGCTTTAAGATTTTGCCTCCTCCCAGAATTGCAATCCATATATATATTTTTTTATATATATATATTTTATTTTTTTTTATATCCACACACACTTCTATAAATGCATGATATATATGTTACAAGCAAAATAGAAAGTGTCGTTTTCTACATGGCAAGATGAAATTTCGGGTCCTCTGCTCAGCACACCTTAAAGAGCACCGATTTTTAGAAACCAGTGGGTGCTTGTCAGCAAGATCTGTGAGTAATCTGCAAACACAACCCACTCCCCAGCTGCTGGATGAGGATTTCCATAGCATGGCATCTATAAGCTCCACCTCAGCAACAGAGGCATGGGATCCACAATCCTTTTTGCCATACTCACAAGCAGGCTGCGGCACACCATTCCTTGCAGCCCTCTCCATCATGACTCTCCCCAAGGTCTGTGACCTAGCTCCCTTCTGACCTCAAAAGATAAAGGATTTCACCTCAATTACACTAGCAGAAGCACACACCTTCATCTGAAGTGGTCAACTTTATCTATTCCCCCCCAGTCGTTAAAATAAAGATCAATAGGAGAATTAAATCTGGCGAATGAGCTGAAACGCGCACGCTTGCTCCAGATGGAAATATATCCCAAGTAAAAGCAGACTTTCAGGAAAATCACATAGTTTTGCCTGCAGATACCCCTTCTCCTCAGTGGCAAATAGCAAAACATTAAAGCTAATGAATTAAATTAATTCCACAAAATGGTTCACTTGCTAGGAAACAACTAAAATCCTGAGAGATGAAGCTTCCTATGGCACCCACCTGCTCACAGCAAACACTCTGGCTAATTATTTTTCTACCTACTGCAGCCTGTGCAAATATTGCTCCAGAATACCCTGTAAACATACATATGTGTGTGTGTATACAACGCACACACACGCACAATACTGCCCATTTCAAGGTGGGCCACATAAAAAATTTGAAATGATGCTCAGCTGTAGGCTCCTAGAAAGGAGTATTAATAGTCACTGAGATACTGTGCTCAGTAAAAAAACAAGCCAGCATTGGTTAAAAGGCCACCCAGTTTTATGAAAGTCCCTAGAGCACTGGTAATCCTGATTTATTACTGGTCCTGTGGGAAAGCGAAGGGCTCCTTTACAGGCACCTGTGCACATGACTCAATAAAAAAGAGGGTCTGTGCCCCCAAGGACACTTTAAAGAGAAGAGGAAATACATGCAGATTAGAGACAGGAACTCTGGTGGCACAGAAAAGAAAAGGATAGTCATGCAACGTGGGTAACAAACAGATGCAGATAGCAATAGCGAGGGCACAATGCTCACCAGTTCAATGAAAACATGGTTGGAAAAAAAAAAAAGTTATCTAATTTGCTTTAGGAAAGAAAACCACTGCAAACAGCTATGATGGGTGGAAGACTTTTTTTTTTTTCCCTCCCCTTTTCTTTTTTTCCTTTTTTAAACACAATCGCTAACCTTTTTTTCAAATTCTCCTCCTCCAAGAGGTTGATGAAAGAAGTGAATCTTTTACTGATCTGTCTGGCAACAAAAACCAGGATCTACTTGTCCAGAGAGAGATATCAGGGCTAAAGGCGAAGGAAAGTTTTCAACGAAATAACCCAATGAAAGTCTCCATCCCTCCTTCCCCTACAGATATGGGGTCAGAAAGAGCGTGACTTTTACAAGCTGCGGCCAAATAGTGCTGCTGGGACACCAGAGCATGGCCAGGCAGAATAGAATCACAGAATCACAGAATCTTCTCGGTTGTAAGGGACATTAAAGATCATCTTGTCCAACCGTCAACCTAACTGACAAAAATAGACACCCACACAACAAACAAGGAGCATCATCACTAAACCAGCCCTCCCAGCACTACATCAACCCGTCTTCTGAACACCTCCAGGGATGGGGCCTCAACCACCTCCCTGGGCAGCCCATTCCAATGGCTGAGAACCCTTTCAGTGAAAAAATTTTTCCTAATATCCAGCCTGAACCTCCCCTGGTGCAACTTGAGGCCGTTTCCTCTTGTCCTGTCGCCTGTGACTTGAGAAAAGAGACCGACCCCCACCTCTCTACACCCTCCTTTCAGGGAGTTGGAGAGAGCAATAAGGTCTCCCCTCAGCCTCCTCTTCTCCAGGCTGAGAGAGGAGGTCCTTGGAGAATCAGGAGGCCAAAGCCAACTCAGGCACTGCAGCTCAGCCACGCAACAGCATCCCAGGCAGCCTCCTTGATCAGCGAGAAGAGACACAGCACCCCCAGCTCAGCAGCCCCTGTTGGACAGGGGAGACCTAGGGGACCTCAAATGACACTGACCTCAGGCTTAGAGAGCACCCAGGCTTTGACCTCCCAGGACAGAACATGGTGACTGGGATTGCTGCAGCGTGGCACGTGGGTGAATCACAGAATCACAGAATCACAGAATCTTAGTGGTTGGAAGGGACCTCTGAGATCATCGAGTCCAACCACAAAAAAAATAAAACCAAAACAAAAAAAACCAAACAAATACAAAACACACCACACCAAACGCCCACCAAAAACACCGCACCAACCAACTAAACCCCACACTCAACACCTCACCATAAACCAATAACCTTGGGCACTAGAGCATGCCCTGAAGAGCCATGTCTATACGTTTCTTAAATACCTCCAGGGATGGTGAGATCTGGGTGCTGTTGCATCCGGGGCAAGGACTCCCCAGGACCCCAGCCCAGGATCTGGGTGCTGTTGCATCCAGGGCAAGGACTCCCCAGGACCCCAGCCCAGGGCTAACCCCCAACCAGCCTGGGAGACACCCAGACCTCCACCAGGCACCGACCGCCAACACGTGCCCAACCCTTCTGCTCTGTTCCCCCCCAAAAAGGTTTCTGAAGGAATCCTTCCAGTTGAAAAAAGCATCACGGAATGGCTTCCAGAGAATGGTTTCTGGGAGATCATTAGTTAAATTTCTAATGTAATTATGTTACAGTACATTTAAGTGCGCTTTCTAAATAGAAACAGACTTTTATCTATCCAAGGATCCATTTCAGGCACTTTCTCCTCTACCTATAATACCCATTTCCTTCTGTACCTATTTCGAGCATTGTTCTTCTGGAGTTATTTATACTTCACATCTAGAATTTTCTGCTTTTTTTCTAAGAACAAAATTGTTGCATATTTCCATCATCTTGTGTTTGCTGTTCATATTCAAGGAAAGCATTCTGCTGTCACTGCTCTCCAAGGGCACTTCTGTAGCACGAGGAAAAACATCCATAAAAGAAATCAGACTTTTCTACTTACGGTTCTTCCATGTCCCCTATTTCTGTGCAACCTCAAGCTGTGTAGGACTAAAAAACTGCTTTGCAGGGGATGGGGGTAACGACCTGGGCAAAATACCAAAGGTCACTAAGCAAGTCTGATGTTGAGCCCTGTTGAGCCTCTCTAAAAAATAAAGTAGTTTTCGATGCACTGCAATATCTGCCCTTATTGCTCTTGGGTGGTGGTACTAACACATGGGATGCTGTGCTGGTGCAGGGTTGTCCTAAGGCCCCTAACTCACGTAAGGGATGAAGGAGAACAATTTCTAAATATCTCTCTACAAGTTTTTCATTGCATTACTATCAGAGAAGTGTATGCTGGAAAACTCCTACAGTTACTAGCAAAACCAATACAGTATTGATGCCTGCTTTTGACCAAGGAAATTTTAGTGAGACTGCCTCTGGGTCATTTCATTGGATACTGTTCTAACAAATAAGTTGATCACAAACAAACAAATAAAAAAACCAAGCAACCAGACCCCAGATGCCTACAAGCAAATGGCAACGAACCAATTTAACTTGGAAAGTAAAATAAGATCACGGTCCTGACTGTTAACATATATACTTGAGGGTTTTACTTGTAGATAAAATATTTCACACAAAATTAAACAGGAATATTTAAGCTGAAAAATGAGGACAGTAAACTGAGAAGTCTGTTTCCAGATGACAAAATCACCAACTCTGCACGTGAGAAAAAACCTTCCTTCGTTGAACAATCTACCCTCACTTCAAAAAAAAAAAGGAGATAAAAAGCAGCAAAGTAGTTAACAAATACAAACCACAGTTTGGAAACACAAACATGCAGTAATAAAAGCTCCAAATACAACTGAAGTAACTGTGGACTATCAGACTAAGAAAAATTATGCTTGAAAATTTTTTATAGAAGCAGGAGTATTTTTGGAACAGTGAGGTGTATGAGTCACAGACAACCAGTTCTTAAGCACAAAATCAACCCCCTACAAACATTCAGTAACTCACTCCAATCTGTATTTTGAAAAAAACAAACAGGTGTATTCATAATTCACAGTGATAAAGAGGTGCTTTTTGTTCTGTCAGAGATTAGGAAAGATACAATAGCAAACAGCCCAATATTTTTCATTTTCTAGAATTAGATGCCTTCTATCTGGGAGTTTTGAAAAAAAACCCACAACCCTCTTGATGTTTTTTAACTCTATCTGGGACACTGGAACATTGCTACTAGCAAGCCTTTAAAAAAAACAGGATGTAAAACCAGAACATAAGTCTGATTGAACACAGAAAAAATGCATTAGCTGTTGCTTCTCAAAAAGTAATGCAAATGTGGAATTGTCATCCCAGCTGAGCTATTACTGGAAGTTCAGCAAGAACCTCATCAGTCCAGTATCATTCAACACACTTCTTGACGATCTGAAAGAAAACAAACTCAAAAGCTTGCCAGATTCGCAGTCGGCGCAAAAAAAATGATGAAATGTTAAGTAATGACATGGACCTTGTTGGTTTTGCAAATTGATCTGTGCACTGTCTGCACAGACCGGGCTGTAACACAGAAAACACAAGTCCACGTAGGAATACAAAAAGTGCTCATTATGGGAGACTCCAGCCTCGCAAGCAGACACTCTGAAACAAGTCTGTTTTCATGATTGATAAGAATTTGAATGCTACGTAGTGGCTCACAGGGCAAACACGATCTCTGAGGGTATTAGGAGATAAGTAACAAGCAGAACTGGGAAGATGAAATTGCCCTGCATATGGTATTAATGAGTCCATCACTGGAATTGTAATGAGCCCATTACGTTGTGGCATCTGTACTTTAAAAGGATTGTTCGAAACTTTAAAAGGGTTCGCAAAAGAACTTAAGAAAAATTAAAAAAACCAAAAAAACCCCCACAAACAAACAAACAAAAAACCACACACACGCCCCCAGTGAAAGCCCCCTTCACGCCCCCCCCACCTCAAAAAAACCCCAACAAATCCGAACAAGAAAGGGAAAAAAAGAAAATGTAAAGTCAGGAAAGTCAGTCAGTTTTACAAACGAGCCATCAAAGCTGCTTAGTCTGTTTAACTAGTCCAAAAGACCATTGTAGTCTGCAGGTATCTACAGAGGGAAGATATTTCTTACAATGGGCAGCTCTATCATCTGGCAGAAAAAGGCAAGTGAGATACAAGAGCTGGAAGTTGAATCCAGATAAATTCAGGCTAGCTATAAGGTACATATTTTTAACAGTGTAATTTACCATGGAACGTTGCACTTAGGTATATGATGTATTCCTTATCAGCTGAAGTCCCTAAATCATGACTGAATATTTTTCTGGAAGATACGTTACAGCTCAAACAGAAGATATGGGAGTCTGATTCACAAATTACTGGGTGAGATCTCTATTGTGCAAACAGTCTGGCTTGTTGATCACAGGAGTCTCTTTGTATTAAAATACAAAGACCTATCTATTAAAATACAAGATCTATGAAGATTTGGGAGAAAGAAAACAGGAAGAGAGGGGGACGTTTGGCAGCATGGAACCCACTGAATTTATTATCTTAGACTAAAAAAAAACCAAAACCAACCCACAAAAAACAAACCACCAAAAAACCTCTGTCAGCTTTTATGCAGATACCTGCTGTGCTCATCCATGCAAAGAAGGTTTGCATCTTGCCTTTATTTAGTGGTCGTGAATAGATAAAAAAATGTTCCAGGACAGCTTCTTTAAATTCCTAGGAATAAAAGACAGCAAGGAGGAAGAAGGGAATTGCTTAATGCAAACCAACAGATGGGATTTCAGTCAGAGGCCTGCTTTGTTTTCATAATGAACCATAATCTGTGTAATCTAAAACAGTTTTTATTTGCTGCAGTGAGACATAAAGGCTGTAGCTAAGGCATGTGAATTGCTTTTCTCAATAATTCATCATTACGGAAGGTACCGCTTCGTTGCTGCAGACACACTGGACCCTGGACCGGGTCAGCCAGACTAAGTTTGTGAGGATGGCTGAAAGCATAGGTATGGTACTATGTTTTTAATAGGTTTGTCAGCTTTGGGGTTTTTTTTTTGTGTGTGGGGGTTTGTTTTATTTTTTAATTCACCCTTCCCATATGGCTATCTAGTAGATTATTATAATTCTGCAAAGCCTATTAATTGGTCTGTAGGTGCTATCTGCCATGCAAAGCCAAGAAAACCTTTGCAGCCTGGAGCTGCAAACAATGACTGCTACATATATTGCTTATTATTTTGCTCAGGTCCAATATTCAGGTTTCAGCAACCTCAGACATCTACTTGTGGCTTCTCGGTATACTTATATTCCCATAATGTTTTGCAATATAAAATACTGACTTCTATTCATACATATTTCCCCATGTTATTTAAGTTTATCTTCATATTAAAAATAAATGGATTTTAAATTGTAGGCAGCTACATATATACGTACTCTGCTTGAAAGACATACTTCATCTTTAAATAGCAGCAATCAATACACACAGTACATAACCTAAATAAATTTCTATTATGAATCCTTAACGGATGCGTGCTTTGGTCATTTTTATTACTAATGTATTATTGATTTACAGAATGCATTACCACCTTAGGCACTGGGATTTGCTGGAGTCCTTACATCCTATACACAGTTTTAGTTAAAATAGGAGCCGAAAGTCAATAACCCATTCAGCACCAGTGTAGCCCCTGTACAGAGCTGGGTATTTTAATGATGGTTGGACTCTCACAATGGAATCACTTGTCTTTCAGTGGCATTTGTCAGTCATGACTATTAATGTAAAATTATCCATGAGGCCTGATTGCTTATCTTTCACTGTATTCCCAAAATACTCTAGGAGTCACAATTGGGAAGCCTACAGTAAGATGGGTACATCATAATATTGTTACGCAAATGAAATCCCAAATGTTTGTTTACTGCTAGGGACAAAAATGAGAGGGGGGAAGGTGTCGGGGTGAGGGTTACCTTGATGAAACAATCTCCCATTGCTAACTTACAGATTTACATAAAGTTTACGTACGCACAACACCCCGTGTGTGTCACTGGGATGTTGTCACACCTCGGACGAGCCGGGCTGTACGTCAAAAGCCAAGCAGAGAAATGGCAGAGGTGCAGTATCACAAACATCATCACTTCTTCATCTGCTCAATGACATGGCTCTCCTGTAACCTCAAAATAGCTGCTTCCACAGTAAATCCAAATTAATCTATTGCTTTTCTGCGTTTAATGCCTGTTAAGAGATGGATAAGAACCCAGCCCCTTGGAGAGAAAGCTCTGCAAGGAGGGACCCCTACTTCTCTCTCTTCCTTCTTTGTTTTTTTGAGTTTTTTTTTTCTTCATTAATGCATATAAGGATACATCACATACAGAATAGGAATGCTTTGCCCCCTTTTTGCAGAAGAACAAATAACTGCAACAGAGACAAGAGTAATCAAAAACAGCCTGGGAAAATAACAGCTGCAAAAAGCAAACGTCATAGGAATTGCTCAGGCTCCTCTGCACTCAGGAGTGACGTGAGGTGAAGCAAAAGAGTTTAATTCCCTGAACTGGCTAGAATTAAACAAATAAGCCACCTAAAAAGAGGGAGATAAACTCCTAAAAACCTGGCTGTAACGCACGCTGACCCACCAACTTTGAACTGTCTGTTTTCCCCCATTCTCCCATTTCTAACCCAAAGGCAAGGGGCTCCCCCCTTCCTGTTCCCTGTCTCCCAGGCAGGGATGGCTCCCAGCACACACACACTGCAGGTGGTGCCCAACGTGAGCCACATCTAGAAGCCTGTTCAGTCCTGGTCCCTGTTCCAGCAGCAAAGGAGACAGAAGAGCTTCAGCAGCATGTTCATAGACTCATAGAATCATAGAGTTGTCCAGGCCGGAAGGGACCTCCAAAGGCCATCTAGTCTGACCTCCCCACAGTCAGCAGGGACACCCCCAACTAGACCAGGTTGCCCAGGGCCTCATCGAGCCTCTCCTTGAATATCTCCAGGG
>NW_015090847.1:2485622-2627687 GCF_001431845.1 Calidris pugnax
ATCATCCTTGTGGCCCTCCTCTGGACCCTCTCCATCAGGTCCATGTCCTTCTTATATTGAGGGCTCCAGACCTGCACACAATACTCCAGGTGAGGTCTCACCAGAGCAGAGTAAAGTGGCAGAATCCCCTCTCTGGACCTGCTGGCAACGCATCTCTTGATGCAGCCCAGGATGGGATTGGCCTTCTGGGCTGCAGCTGCCCACTGCCTGCTCATGTCCAGCTTCTCATCCACCAGCACCCCCAAGTCCCTTTCCTCAGGGCTGCTTTCCAATCCCTCACCCCCCAGTTTGTATTGGTGGCGAGGATTGTTCCGGCCCAGGTGCAGAACCTTGCATTTGCTCTTGTTGAACCTCATGAGGTTCACCTGGGCCCACCTCTCCAGCCTGTCCAGGTCCTTTTGGATGACATCCCATCCCTCTGGTGTGTCGACAACACCACACAGCTTGGTGTCGTCCGCAAACGTGCTGATGGTGCCTTTAATCTCCCTGTCTATATCATTGATAAAAATGTTAAACAGCACCGGCCCCAGCACGGAGCCTTGAGGAACACCACTTGTGACTGGTGTCCATCTGGACTTTGGGCCATTGAGTACCACCCTCTGGATGCAACCATCCAGCCAGTTCCTTATCCACTGAACAGTCTACCCATCAAATCCGTACCCCTCCAATTTGGCAATCAGGATGTTGTGGGGGACCATGTTGAGAGGTCCCTGAACATAACAAGAGCATGAGGGGAAACACCACATCAGCCTCCCTTCTCTGGCCTTCTCACCACCCGGGCCTTTCTCCCTTTGCAGAGAGAAGGGTGAGGAGCAGGCAGAGTGCTGCTCCAGAGGCACAGCCCAGCAGATCCAGAGCCTGACAGATCCAGAGCAGATTCAGCAGAGCCTCTTCCAGGCTACGGTAGGGTTTCTGACAGCCCAAAAACGTTGCAAAAAAACCTTCACCTTTTAAGCCTCACAGGAAAAAGCTTCCAAAGGCCCAGCTGACAGGCAGGGACACAACCAAACGGCTGTGGTGAATAAGGGAAGGGCAACTGACATCATCTGCTGGGACTTGTGCAAAGCATAGGACACTGTCCCACATGACATCCTTGTCTCTGATCTGGAGCGACGTGGATTTGACAGACGGATGACTCAGTGGATAAGGAAGTGGCTGGATGGTGACACTAAAAGAGCAATGGCTCAATGTCTAAGTGGCAGGCAGTGACGAGCAGCGTTCCTCAGGGTTTGTCACTGGGGTTGGTGCTGTTTAATATGCCATCCAGAAGGACCTGGACAGGCTGGAGAGGTGGGCCCGTGCGAACATCATGAAGTTCAGCAAGGCCAAGTGCAAGGTCCTGCACGTGAGTCAGAGCAATCCCAGTAACAAATATAGGCTGGGTGGAGAATGGATTGAGAGCAGTCCTGAGGAGAAAGACTTGGGGGTGTTGATGGATGAGAAGCTCAACATGACCCACCAACTTGTGCCCAGTGCTTGTAGACCACAAAGCCAACTGTATCCTGTGCTGCATCCAAAGAAGCAGGGTGAGCTGGTCGAGGGAGATGATTCTGTCCTTCTACTCTGCTCTTGTGAGACCCCCCCCTCCAGTACTGCATCCAGATCCGGAGCCCTCAGCACAGGAAAGACATGGACCTGTTGGAATGAGTCCAGCGGAGGACCACGAGGATGATCAGAGGGCTGGAGCACCTCTGCTATGAGGACAGGCTGAGACAGTTGGGGTTGTTCAGCCTGGAGAAGGGAAGGCTCCGGGGAGACCTTGGAGCCCCTTCCAGGACCTAAAGGGGGCTACAGGAGAGCTGGGGAGGGACTCTTTGTCAGGGAGTGCAGTGACAGGACAAGGGGTACCGGTTTTAAACTGAAAGAGGGGAGATTCAGATTAGATTTGAGGAAGAACTTCTTTGCTGTGAGGGTGGTGAGACACTGGAAGAGGTTGCCCAGAGAAGCTGTGGCTGCCCCATCCCTGGAGGGGTTCAAGGCCAGGCTGGATGGGGCTTGGAGCAACCTGGTCTGGTGGGAGGTGTCCCTGGCCATGGCAGGGGAGTTGGAACCAGATGATATTTAAGATCCCTTCCCCATCCAGGTGAGTTTGTCATTATGCAGAGCAATGGTCATTTTTGTTGCAAATTAAGCAGCAGTGTATCTTTTCTCCTTGACAATGGTCACAGCTTCTTTTCTGCATCCTCCATAATGGTCTTGGACTGGACTAACTCCTCAGTTTGCTGAAGGTCTCTCTTGATGCTGTCAGCTGTTCATCAAGGACGGGGCAGTTTCAAGGGATGCAATGATTTCTCCACTGGCACTAGCAGCACTTTATGCTTCAGAAGCCACACAGGCATTGCACAAATGGAGGGAGCAAGAGATGAGGCTGAGAACAGGCTTCTTTTTATTTTTTATCCTCACCTTGCCCTGTAGACATTCATCTCCTTCAGTTACATCCTCATATTACGTTCAAACACTGGAGAGGGCCCAGACATCTGCTCTGTCCCCCTGCTCCAGGGTATCTCCAGTGCTGTCCCAGGATTACACCCCTGCCCCGCCAAAAGTGGTATTGCTGTACGTCATCTGCATGGACCTCCAGGCAAAAACCTCTCCTCTTGCATGGGTTTGTTATCATAACAGGCTTGCAACTGCCTGCTAGCTACGGAATGATTGCACTCTATATCTCACCAAGAGATATCTTGGTCATATTTCCCTAGGCTTATATTTTCCATTTATCAGTGTGGTTGGGATTACACAGCAGCTGGTTTGGCAACCCAGAGCAAACTGAACAGGCTATTGAGTCGCAGCAGAGCAGGGGAATCTTTGGCAACCCCCTCTAGCACCACGCGTGCAGAGAGAGCAGGTCTCTACCTCCTGCACTCGGGGTTCCTGCAGTCTCCATGTGCTCCTGCATTAGGCTGTCAGCCCTTCACTGGCTCTTTCAGTTAGCCTTCTCTCCACCCTCCCTCCTTCTAACCCGCGTGCATCACGTAGACTCACTGCTAGGGGGTCTCTAATGTTTCCAAAAATTACGTGCTGGAGCCAGAGCTGTCAGCTATCTAATGGAGTTAACTCTGCCTTCTCCAAGGCTTTGGTTCTGGGCAACAGAAGCAGTGCTGCTCTGCCCAGGGCAAGGACAATTGTAAACCCCAGGCAGCCCTGGGCAGTGCTCCCAGCAACAGCTTCTCAGTCATTCCCTGGGGACTCTACTCCCCCATAAATTGGGAAGCAAACTTTATGATTGTTTTCTTATCTCTATTCTCCAGGTGGGTCTGGGCACAGACCCTGTCTTCCTTTCTCTATCATCCTGCTCCTGCAATGGAATTTTGTTCAAAACGAAAGTTTTTTGTGTGTTTGAGATCTTGCATATAATTCTATAACTTAGTTTGATGGTGACAGTGTTTTGGTTTTTTTTTTCTTCTCCTTTTAATCACGCTCTTGTGTTGATGTACTGTTGGCAACAGTCCTGCTTTGAGTGGGAAGCAGGACGACAGATCTCCAGAGGTTCCTTTGAACCAGCACTGCTGTAATTCTTGCCCCTTGTGTGCCTCATTGATACCACCATGCTGTATGCTTCAGATTCTCGATAATACCCAAAACCTGAACAGTTATTTCAGGAACAGAATTAGCAAAGGCAGAGCTACAACTACAGCACACACCCTGGTCATGTTCAGAGGCTGCGTCTCTCGCTTCTCCTAGCCTGGCTTCTTTCTTCCCCGTACCAGGGAGGTTGCTATGGAGATTTCTTCAGAAACGAAAAGAAAAAGGGATACAAGAAATACAAAGCACCGAAAAAGGCATGGAAGAGAAAACAAACCTCACAGTACAGTGTCTTTTGCATTAATAAATCCGTTTTCCCCTAATCTTCACCCAGAAAGCCGCTGATGAAGAAGCACCCTCCAGCGCTCCTGCTCTGCAGGCACATTCATTAGAGCACTGGAAGAGGCTGCCCAGAGAGGTGGTGGAGTCTCCTTCTCTGGAGACATTCCAAACCCACCTGGACACGTTCCTGTGCAACCTGCTCTGGGTGGCCCTGCTCTGGCAGGGGGTTGGACTAGATGATCTCCAGAGGTCCTTTCCAACCCTATAGCATTCTGTGATTCTATGATTCCCCACCACCCTACATGGGCTCTTCGCGATACTGGGAGCCCCTGCAAATGGCTGCCCAGCAACACAGAATGCTAGAGGAGACAGAGTTGGTACGTACGTGTGCACACAAATGAAAAAAGCCTTGTTAGATGACTCGGTGGTAGCAACTGAAACACACAGAGACAGCAATTCTGCACGTAGCCTCTGCCCACACAAGCAGAGAGCTCACCGCCCAGAACACCCCACTGGCACTGCTTTTATAAGACTGGCGTTGATACAAGCCAGTTGCCCAAAATCAGGGAAAACCCAGGTCTGGGCCCTGCTTGGGGGTGGCTGGGCAGCATGTCGACAGCAGCACAGCACAGCTCCACAGTAAGTAATGGGGACCCCACCTGGAATACTATGTCCAGCTTTGGAGTCCTCAACACAGAAAGGACATGGACAGGTCCAGCGGAGGGCCACGAAGATGATCAGAGGGCTGGAGCACCTCTCCTATGAAGACAGGCTGAGGGAGCTGGGACTGTTCAGCCTGGAGAAGAGAAGGCTCCGGGGAGACCTTATAGAGTCTGCAATCCATCTTTCACATAGATGTACCAGGTGGTTTATGGCTCTTGGTGGGTGTTTTTTTTTGTTGTGGCTGTAAACCTCTGCTGCCTCCAGGATCAGGGGCACAGGGAACTAATGAAAAAAAAAGTGGTCACAACAACTAGACAGAAAAAGGTCCTAAGACCTTTCTCCCCCTCTCAGAGTTGTTGAGGATGCCTTAAGTAATCATTACTGGCTTTCAACACTTTCTCTGAGATGCCCATGTGGCTCTCAAACCAAAAGAAACTGGTAGGCCAGACAGAGGGAAGCAGGCAAAGCAAGGAAAGAGAAGAAATGGTAATGAAAAAAACAACAAATCAGAAAATACAGCGGTAAATTACAGCAGCTCCATTCACAGCAGTACTAAGGGCCGTTCAATGATCCTGCAGTCATCTATCACCAACACTCTAACAGGATGGAGAGAAGCAAGGTATGAAAGAGATTAGAAAATAGGTACTTGTAACTACACCAATTGCTCTAGTTTTCCAGATTACACCTTACTTTAGCTTCTCAAAACAAATGTCAGCACCTGGTGGTTGTTTGGTGTTTCCAATTTCTCTGGATATTGACCTTGTTATCTTGATTTTTTTCCAGTATATATGTTGACAGCACAACATAAGGATCTTAACTAGAGTCTGAAGACAAACGCAGTCCCCTAGGTCGAAGCCATTTTACACACTTACGTAGGCTCAGCTCCCACAGCACTTGAGAGCATTTCATGCTTTTCTGCCTGCCATGCAATGAGAGACAGAGCAGTACTCCTGTCCTCAACTTTATACACCAGAGTCTGAAGGGATTATAGGCCAGGTCTACAAGGAGTAGTCAGAAGAACTGGCGTGAACCTTGGTGCAAGGACTGACATGGCACTTGAGCCAAAAGCCAATGCTCACCTCCTGCTGCATCTTCTCTATGAGCCTCAGTTTGGCAGTGCTGTCAGCATCTCTGGTAGCTTCACTGTTGCCACAAGCAGCACATAAGCGCCTTGTTCCCACTCATCAGCGATCTCAGCGGGCTTCTCAACACATGGAAATGAGCCCAAGCATCTCTTCGGGGGTCATAAGAAAAGTTTGTGCAAAAGCAGGATCCTCAGCTTAGCTGGTTTTGGTAGCCAGCTGAGAGAGCTGGGAATGGAACCGGGGGAATGGAGCTGGGCCGGAACAACCCTCACCACCAATACAAACTAGGGGGTGAGGTATTGGAAAGCAGCCCTGAGGAAAGGGACTTGGGGGTGCTGGTGGATGAGAAGCTGGACATGAGCAGGCAGTGGGCACTTGCAGCCCAGAAGGCCAATCGCATCCTGGGCTGCATCAAAAGAAGCGTTGCCAGCAGGTCCAGAGAGGGGATTCTGCCACTTCACTCTGCTCTGGAGGGACCTCACCTGGAGTATTGTGTGCAGGTCTGGAGCCCTCAATATAAGAAGGACATGGACCTGATGGAGAGGGTCCAGAGGAGGGCCACAAGGATGATCAGGGGGATGGAGCACCTCTGCTACAAGGACAGGCTGAGGGAGCTGGGGTTGTTCAGCCTGGAGAAGAGGAGGCTCCGGGGAGACCTAATAGCGGCCTTCCAGTACCTGAGGGGGGCCTACAGGAAGGCTGGGGAGAGCCTGTTTAGAAAGGCCTGCAGTGACAGGACGAGGGGCAATGGCTTCAAGCTGGAGGGGAACAGATTTAGACTGGAGATGAGGAGAGGGTTCTTCACTGTGAGGGTGGTGGAGCACTGGAACAGGTTGCCCAGGGAGGTGGTTGAGGCCCCTTCCCTGGAGATATTCAAGGAGAGGCTCGATGAAGCCCTGGGCAACCTGGTCTAGTTGGGGGTGTCCCTGCTGACTGCGGGGGGGTCGGACTAGATGGCCTTTGGAGGTCCCTTCCGGCCTGGGCAATTCTGTGATTCTATTCTATGATTCTAATGTTTGGGGAAAGAAAGTCACTGCTCTGCCTCTCTCCTTGCCTCCATCACAGCCCTTGGGACTGGTCAGGGCACACAGGGGCAGCATTCTGCTGCAAGCAGCCTGTAAGCATGTCAGCAGCCTGCGCACACATGGCCAAAAGTGCCAAGCCCTGTTATTAAGCATTATCCCTCACAAGCGTTCCCACATCAAGGAAGTTCCTAATAAATCCTCTAGCTTCCAGCAGGGTCACTAAAAGATCAGATACTGACTTGACAGGTAGGAGGAGGTGAGGCAGTTCAGCTCTGAAGAACAGATGCAAGACATGAATCCTACACCAAAAAAAACCTACAGCCTGAGATGAAGGTGTGACAGCAAGTCACATCATCTCCAACAATGGGACCCATCACAGAAGCATCCCAATTTAGTATTCACTTGGAGGCTGGTTACTACAGCACACCCCTCGGTGGGATAGCTTCCACGCAAGAAAAAGCTAAATATCCTCCTTACAAGTATGAGGCAAATATAGTAAAACAGCTTCTTCAGCTTGGAAAAGACACAATAGGGAGTTAAGTTTGACATGTCTAACATCAGTAATGCTATAAGGAAGGTAAACAGAAAATAATTATTTAGTACTTCTTGTAATACCACAAACGAGGGAAGCCAATAAACTAATCCCAGTGTCAATGTTCAAACAAGCATAGCAATGTATTTTCGCACGTAACATATAATGACCTTGGGAACTCACTGCCACAGGACAGTGTAGAAGCCAAAGAGACATTAAAAAAGAACTAGACAAATTCACGTAGCACAACGTCTGTCAATGGCTGTGACCTGACGGTCCAGATGAGAAAGTCTTTACATCGGAAACAGAGAATGTATGCCAGGAGAACCATCACAGACACGCCATTATTCTCATACTACTTTTCCCTTCACCCCACCTGCTGCTAATTACTGCTGGAGACAGGACACTGGGTCAGCAAGTCTTCAGCCTGACCGGTAATGCTTTCCTTAGGGATGCTCTTAATGCTTGGAACAGAAGAAAGAGAAGGTAAATTGTCTTCTAGCTTCCCCCTAACAAAAAAAAGAGTGGGACTGTGAGAAACAGGGGGAAATTACAGCTAATCAACATCAATTGACTTCTACTCAACTATTATGCAGAGAAAAACCTGGAGAAGTACATATGTGCTTCTGCTTCTTCTCCCTTGCACCCTATTGCTCTATTAAATGAGATATCATTGCATCAGTGTAAAAAGTTATTTCCTAAAGAACAGATTTTCAGTTTCCAACTAGCTTAACACTGCTTTCCCTGAACTCTGTGTTAAAACTCCCACTGAGTCCAGCGGCAGCACTGAAGGGCAGCAGGGGAGAACACGTCTCACGTGCTAAAAGTCACTAAGGGAAACATTCAACAGGCCCCAACACACATTACATGCCTCTGTCACTAAAACCTAAGGATTCAAACAGAACAAACAGCAATCTGATACCAACACGCCAAAGTCAAGTGCGATCACAGGAGCATGGCCTGGCTCGTCATTCACACAAAAGAACTGGAAAGGGGAGCAGGCTGGAGGCCTCACCTGCAGTACAGCCTTCTGCTCTGCTTTGGCATCGTGCTGTTCTTTTTTCAGATGGGAACGTCTATTTTATCATATTGTTTTGGACAAGTCTGTATTTGTGCATCCCCCCAAGTCACTGACTTGAGAATACACTAATGATTAACTTCACAGAATCACAGGATGAGATGGGGTTGGAAGGGACCTCTGGAGATCATCTAGTCCAACCCCCTGCCAGAGCAGGGCCACCCAGAGCAGGTCCCACAGGAACGTGTCCAGGTGGGTTTGGAATGTCTCCAGAGAAGGAGACTCCACCACCTCCCTGGGCAGCCTCTGCCAGGGCTCTGACACCCTCACAGGAAAGAAGCTCCTCCTCATGTTGAGGTGGAACTTCTTCTATTCAAGTTTGTGCCCATTTCTTCTTGTCCTGTCCCTGGGCACCAATGAAAAAAGACCGGCCCCATCCTCTTGACACCCTCCCTTGAAGTATTTCTAAGCATTGATCAGATCCCCCCTCAGCCTTCTCTTCTCCAGACTGAAAAGACCCAAGTCCCTCAGTCTCTCCTTGTAAGAGAGCTGCTCCAGGCCCCTCATCATCTCTGTAGCCTCTGCTGTCCCCTCTCCAGCAGTTCCCTGTCCTTCTGGAACTGGGGAGCCCAGAACTGGTCCCAGTGCTCCAGATGGGGCCTCCCCAGGGCAGAGCAGAGGGGCAGGATGACCTCCCTCCACCTGCTGCTCACCCTCTTCCTGATGCCCCCCAGGATGCCATTGGCCTTCTTGGCCACAAGGGCCCATTGCTGGCTCATGGGCATCCTGTTGTCCACCAGGACTCCCAGGTCTTTCTCCTCAGAGGTGCTCTCCAGCAGGTCACCCCCAACCTGTCCTGGTGCAGGGGGTTATTTCTCCCCGGGTGCAGTGGCCTACACTTGTCTTTGTTGAAGTTCGTCCTGTTTGGTAAGAATAGTAGCAATGCAGAAAAGAGAAACCCAATTAGCACAGAAACAGCTCTAGTTTCAGCTCAGCCCATACTACACACCAAAGGAATCCAGTATATTCACTGCTTTGCTGAACTACCATCTTCTAGCTCCCATAGTGGGGTGCCTATGGCAATAATGCCCAGCGAATCCAAAGAGTGTATCCAAGTCTCAGGATATCCCACAAGAACAGAAGAGCCACTCCACCTAACAGTAGGATCTTGCTCTGCCTTCCAGTCACCAAAATATCTTTCCTAGTCTATCCCCTGCTTCCATCTCTGCAGGAACCAACCACCTCTAAATTCGATCTTCCCAGATGTGGGCCAGCATTCTACAGATGGTCTAGTTGGGGGTGTCCCTGCTGACTGCGGGGAGGTTGGACTAGGTGACCTTTGGAGGTCCCTTCCGGCCTGGGCAATTCTATGATTCTATGATTCTATGATTAATTAATAAAAAAAAAAAAAATACTGCTCAAATCCAGTCTACCCCACACCCATCCAGATGGTGCAGCTGTCAAACAGCTCTGTCACCGTGTAAGAAGAATTAATTGTGCTACTGGTCCTACCATAAGCTAATGACAAAGTTACATTTTAAAAGTCAAATTGATTGTGAGACTTCCTTTTCTTGTTGTCATACATCCCAAAGGCACTTTTCCACCACATTTTAATCAAACCTATAGGTTGCATAAAACTAACAAGGTATTACTTTACACAGTACACTGCCATTTAAGATTTGCCTACTAAAATAGGAAAAAAAGCTTACCAAGTGTTTATAATGCCATTTTGTAAGCATTTTAAATAAAAAGTGTACAAAGCTACCTATTTTTGCTTATTGTTTAAACCCAAAGTTCTGTAAGCCATCGCTGGTTGAGAATGTTCTGAAAAAAAATTCTTTCATATGAAAATGGTGATCTGTCAAAACTAAATCTGTTCAATGGAAGAGAGGTAATTCTGAGAAATCTTTTTTTTTTGAGGAAAAAAAAGTGTATAGAACAAAAACTTCCAAATTGTGCAACTTAAACATCTTTTAAATGAAGAGCTTAAAGTAATCTTGAATGCCCTTTCATTTCCAAGTGCGTATTAATCTTTTTTTCAATCAAGTTTAAAAAAAAAGTTGAAATTAAAATGTGGTACTTCCAAATACCGTAAATCCAATATCTTCACTGATGAGTTCTCATGCCCTTTCCCTCACTCCCAAATTATACACTGATTAAATTTGAGAGACCGACATTCCAGTCAGGATGGGAAATTTTTCCTCTCTTTTCCTCACGAAACCATTTCGGCGTGATCAAAAAAGCCTTTTTTTTCCCTCTGACTCTTCTCAGCAGATGGGAGTCCGCACTGTCACAGTTGTGCACGCAGCCACACTCCATCGAGTTCCTTTAGGAGGAGGATTTTATAGAACGAACTGCCTCTGGTGAATGTTAAATAGGAGAAATGGAAGACAGCGCAAGACAGACAACCATGCTTATCATAAATTTCAATTTCTTAGGGAATAGAAAAAAAAAACAACAACCGTTGCCCACAGCAAAATCCTGCTGTAAATCATACACTTCAGCAACTGTAGTAGCACAGGAAGAGAGATCCCTGATTTCGTTTTTTTTTTCTTGGTTTCTGTTAAAAGTAACCTCTCTGACAACAACTGCAGCACAGCACAAATACAGACTGAGGTGAAGCAGTTATAGCAGCAAAACCATCAAAACCTTCTTCCTCTGAGCTAAAATTACCCACTGGCATTTTCAACCTGTCCTTCTGACGTTGGAGATATCTGAAAAAAGAATCTTTCCATCTCCTGTCAAACTCTGACCCAGCTGGGAAAAACCAAACTGCGAGCGTCTACCTGGTCATCCTCTGTCAGGACCATATGGAGAGAAAAATCCCAGGAGGTTCCTGCAGAATTTTATTCCCTTACCTGAAAGGTGGGGTTTTTTTTCACATCAAACAGTTCACTAATTTCTTCCTGCATTGGGACCTCACCTAGTTGAAAAGTTGTAAGATAGGGGACACCACTGTTCAAAAGTTGGCCAAACGAGGGAGCACAAGTTGTCGGAAGCATAGTGAGCATCACACACATCAAAGCCTGGCTGAACGGCTGGATTTATGATAGCCATATTAACAATTTATCGCCTTTCTTAACACAAGGGAATGCAACGTGGCATAAGCACACCTCGAGTATTGTGTCCAGTTCTGGGCACCTCAATACAAGAGAGATATCAAGGTGCTGGAGTGGGTGCAGAGGAGGGCAACGAAACTAGTGAAGGGCCTAGAAGACAAATCATATGAAGAGCGACTGAAGGATCTGGGACTGTAGTTTGAGGAAGAGGAGGCTGAGGGGAGACCTCATCACTCTCTACAACTACTTGAAAGGACACTGTAGAGAGGTTGGTGCTGGTCTCTTCTCACAGGTAATTAACAACAGAACGAGAGGGAACGGCTTCAAGCTCCAACAGGGTAGGTTTAGACTGAACATTAAGAAGGAATTTTTCACAGAAAGAGTGGTCGGGCATTGGAACAGGCTGCCCAGGGAGGGGGTGGAGTCACCATCCCTGGATGTGTTTAAGGGACGTTTAGATGCAGTGCTGAGGGACATGGTGTAGGGGAGGACTTTGTAGAGTAGGGGAGATGGTTGGACTCGATGATCCCAAGGGTCTCTTCCAACCTCAATGATTCTATGATTCTATGATTCTATGATAAGCAGAGCTGATGGTGAAGGCCTGACAACCAGTTTCGGCGTGTGTCCTTTGGGGTGGGTGCTGTCAGTGAGCTGTGCCACGGGGGTCAGCTCCCCAGATGGAGTAACGGGCCACTCCAGCGGGTCACAGCTCCCAAGCACCTCCCTGCAGCTTGAAAACCCGAGTCCTGGGTTATCAATGTTACTGCTGAGAAACTCTCCCCTACGTTTCCCCCCCCACAGCCATTATCACTTTTATGATTGTTTTGAAGACAATCAGACACTCAGCACTGCTTATGTGATGAGCACCACATTAAATCCGCTTTTAATAAACGCACAGCTCGGGATTCCTGCTGGTTACCTCTCTTTTGGCTCAGTGACATCCCCTCCAGCTCCGAGACGACTGTGAATCTATGATACTAGCTGTGCCAAAGCATTTGGTTTGAGCTAACTCCTCTGTAGTAGCTTTCTCTTGTGAGAAAAGGCAAATTTTTACTGCGAGGGTGGTGAGACTGTGAGGCCGGAGGGCTGGGCAAGGAAGAACCTAATGAGGTTCAACAGGGAAAAGTGCAGGGTCCTGCACCTGGGGAAGAAAAATATCAGGCACCAGTACAGGTTAGGGGTGGACCTGCTGGAGACAACTACTGAAGAGAAAGATCTGGGGGTCCTGGTGAACAGCAAAATGACAATGAGCAAGCAATGTGCTCTTGTGGCCAAGAGGCCAATGGGATCCTGGGCTGCGTAGGGAAGAGTGTGGCCAGCAGGTCAAGGGAAGTCATTCTCCCCCTCTGCTCTGCACTGGGGAGACCACAGCTGGAATCCTGCCTCCAGTTCTGGGCTCCCCAGTTCAAGAGGGACAGGGAACTGCTGGAGAGAGTCCAGCGAAGGGCAACAAAGATGATTCAAGGATTGGAGCATCTCCCTTATGAAGAAAGGCTGAGAGAGCTGGGACTCTTTAGCCTGGAGAAGAGAAGGCTGAGGGGAGACCTTATTAATGCTGACAAGGATCTCAAGGGAGGGTTGAAGGAGGATGGAGCCAGACTCTTTTCAGTGGTTCCCAGTGAGAGGACGAGGGGCAACGGGCACAAGTTGGAACATAAGAGGTTCCACTCAAATATGAGGAAAAACTTCTTCAAGGTGAGGGTGACAGAGCCCTGGAAGAGGCTGCCCAGGGAGGGTGTGGAGTCCCCTTCTTTGGAGATTTTCAAGACCCACCTGGATGCCGTCCTGAGTAACATGCTCTGACAAGCTCTGGGTGGTCCTGCTTTGGCAGGGGAGTTGGACTAGATGATCTCTATGGTCCCTTCCAACTCTAAAAATTCAGTGAAATTCAGAGACACTGGAACAGGTTGCCCAGAGAAGCTGTGGCTGCCCCATCCCTGGAGGGGTTCAAGGCCAGGCTGGATGGGGCTTGGAGCAACCTGGTGTGGTGGGAGGTGTCCCTGCCCAGGGCAGGGGGGTTGGAACTGGATGATCTTTAAGGTCTCCTCCAACTCTTAACCATTCTGTGATTCAACCTCCTCAAGGGAAATGGGATCACCCATTGCTTCAAGCCTTGCCTCGCACGCTCACAATGCCCGGGGCAAAGTCCAGGCGTTTTCCAGCAGCCAAGCACAGGGCAGAACAACTGGAAACTTCTGGTTTTACTAATAGCAACCTGTTAACTAATCAACACCCTAAAATAAAAAGAAAGCAAAGAGGTTTTAGACTTTATTCAAGACACCTGCTTGGCACGTAAAATCATCCGAAGCACCAAATGTTAGTTAAAATGAGTATATCCTGGCTGCCACTTGTGGGAAATTAGATAGGCGAGAAGTGTGCCCTTAATGTCATTTATCTCCAAAAACCTGCATGGCTCAAAAGCCAGCTGCAATTTCAATTCTTTACCAGTTTTACTCCCAGGCTACATCAGAAGCCTGCCAGTGTGATTCAGCTCTGACAAGCAGCTCGTTTTTTTTCTTTTAAAAAAAAGAATAAGGAAAAAAGGAAAAAAGGCAGGGCTCCGTCTCTGTAATTTCTATATTAAATGTGTGTAGCATATACACACAAAGACTGCAGGCTTTCGGGGCTCTTTCAAAAAATGAAAGCCAAGAACAACAATGCCTCACTGCCAGTCCCTCAGAAAAAGAGCCTGGAATGTGAAAATCAGCCCAGGATATGTCTTTTTTGCACATCATCGAAAGTAACAGAAGTTCTTCAGGCAAATTAAACCGCTGTTGGTTGCTGTGCAATGTGATGGCATTTACTGGAGCTGCACCAGTGTAACTAATTATCCATGCAGAAAAAAAATTAGCAGGCCCTGTTTTCTCCAGCACAGCCGAGGAAGAATAACCACCTTTCTTACCCCTAATTTGCCAGCAGGAATTTGTAGCAATATTGTCACCGGGAAGGTGATGTTACAGCACAGTGACTTAGCCCAGGCAGGCGAACTCTTTAGTATCAAAAAGAGTGTTTCTGTTCAACAGACTCCTGAGCAAACAGGTACTGCAGTCTCTGTAAGAGCTGGGCAGTTGATGCAAAGTGTGTGTTTTCTTCCTCCTTGCCCCCAGAGGCAGAGCCCACCATCTCCATCTCCTCCTGAGGCTATCCAGTCCGAAGAAAACATCTGCACCATGAGCTCTGGTACGACAGGGACGTTACAGGAAAACCCAAACCCTTGCACAGGTTAGAGCTGCTATTTTTAAAAAGCTTTTGCTCCGCTGAACGCTGAACATGGATATCCACAAAAGTACTGAAGTTCTGACATCTTATTTACTTCCTAACTTCCCACATGTCGTGGTTTCAGCCACGTGGTTTCAGTCAGGTTTGGGTCACCTGTCCTGTCCGTTCCTCCCCACAGATGTGACCCCTCTACGTTTTTCCGTTTCCAACCCTCTAAGGGGCAAATAATGAAAATTGACTGCCCTTGGTTGTTATAGCAATAAGTATAAGCAAGGGCCTCTCTACATACCATTCCCTGGCATGGAGCACAAACATTGGTCTTATCACTCTGAGAAGGAACAGTTTTCTCCACAATATGCCGTTAATTTCAGAGAGTTAGAAAAGGCCTAACTAAAATGCAAAGTTACAGAACACAAAATTGATCCGGTTTTACCTCAAACCGGGACACCACAAATTTCAATGTCAGCTGAAGTGCTTAATTACTTTTCTGGATCCGGTTATAGCTCCCTTAAATCTCCTCAAAACCCCCTGCCTGAGCAGGAGCTGTGTGACCGATGGGGGAGACAGTTCATACCGCCCGGTGCAGCCAGACTGCAGCTGAAAAAACCTTGATATATGCACAGAGTCTGTCCATCTCCTCCCAGGCTGTGTGTGCAGCATCCCTAAACTCCTCTCCAGTGCAGCATCTCTAAACTCCTCTCCAGTGCAGCATCCCTGAAATCCCTCTCCAGCAACACCAGCCTTACAGAGAGAGCAAGGCTTGCATCCACATTAACATACCTAGCGGTTAATATCAGAGCCCAGGAACTTTTCGACACACTACCCCTCTGGTGCCCCAAGCACACCTATAAAAAACATTAGACTCTCGAGTTGAGCCCAGATGCCTACCCAATTAATGTAGCTGTCATCTGTCTCAATGGTTTTGACATTATTATGGCACTCCAGCATCCTGCCTGTGATATAATGCCAATAGGATCAGATCTTGTTAGGCAGGGATGCAAGGAACAGCATTGCATTAATTTTTTTTAATGACCTTCAGTATTGCCCCTCAATCCAGGCTGTTCCATCAAAACTATAAAAAAAAGGACAAAGTTTCACCAAAGGCAGTTCAGCCACTCTGCTCTTCTCTTCTCCTGTTACCCTGACTACAACTGCATTGCCACAAGTGTCTGTGGCACCTTCCCAAGCAAATAAAGATGACACAGATGACACACTCTGTGCCCCAGAGAACTTAATTTCTGACACATTTGGAGACAAAGATCAACAGTTTAAGCTTGAGAGGGCAAGGGGTCACCCTGGAGACAAGGGAAGAGGCTGATGGCAAAGCAAAAAGGTAGAGAGAAAAAAAGAAGTTATCCAGGATTTTTTTTTCCACTAAAGGCAGCTGGAAAGAGGAGGGGGGTAGGTAAGGAAGAACAAAGAAATGATTCAGTGACATATAAAGCAGGAGGAAATACGAATCCCTACCAAAACACAGGAAGAAGAAGAAAGGCAGTGAAGAGATTGATGAGAAGCAAGCCTTGTGAATGTGGGGAGCATCCTCGTGTGTCTCGCTCAAAATGTCAAGACAGTCTCAGAGCATCCATGGCACATTTAACTCCTGGCATAAAGGCTTTACGGTGACCTTGCGTGTGGAGATCTGTTCAAAGGACCACGAGCTTCTAACATTTAGAAGACAGAACGGTCTTTTGGAAACATCACAGCCAAAGTCCATCGCATTCCCCTTCTGGTTGTTAACTCCAAGCCTTGCTCCTGCAGCTCTTTTCTTTACCAAATTATTTACTAAATACATTAACATAAATGGAACCACAAGATTTATTTTTAATTAAATAAAAAAAGAGAGAGAGAGAGACCTAAGCACACTGTTAATATTGCCAACGCCTTTCACGACTTCATTAAAAAATAAATTTTAAGATTCACCTTTGGTAGCTGTTGTAATAGAGCTATTTTTCATCGACTAGTGAAATTCCTTTCACATTGCTTTTACTATGAGAATGAAATGTAAAAACAGATCTCATTTTTCTAAAGCAGAGATTTCCTCCAGTAAGGAAGCAAAATAGCAAAATTATTTAACTGCCACATCTAGGAACAGTGAAAGGAAAATTAAATCATTAGCCTTCTTTAAAACAGGAAAAGAAAGCAATCTCTCATCAGACACTTGCTTCTTCAGCTCTGAATGTTGCACTAATTATATTCAGAAGCGTGCAGCAAGATTATTAGGAGAATAGGAGGTATTTTCATAGAATTATCACAGAATCATAGAATCATAGAATCGCCCAGGCCGGAAGGGACCTCCAAAGGCCATCTAGTCCGACCCCCCCACAGTCAGCAGGGACACCCCCAACTAGACCAGGTGGCCCAGGGCCTCACCAGGCCTCACCTTGAATATCTCCAAGGATGGGGCTTCAACCACCTCCCTGGGCAACCTGTTCCAGTGCTCCACCACCCTCACAGTGAAGAACCCTCTCCTCATCTCCAGTCTAAATCTGTTCCCCTCCAGCTTGAAGCCATTGCCCCTCATCCTGGCACTGCAGGCCTTTCTAAACAGGCTCTCCCCAGCCTTCCTGTAGACTCTCTTCAGGTACTGGAAGGCCGCTATTAGGTCTCCCCGGAGCCTCCTCTTCTCCAGGCTGAACTAGCACTTTCTAGCACTTTCAAACTAGAACTTGCCTGTCTCTCTCAGGTCTTCCTGCATTGCCCAAGCTCTCCCAACAGCTCCCTGGCTCCCAGAGGGCAGACGTGGCCATGATCCCAAGGGATAAGGTTAGAGGTATGCTACTGGTGAGGTGCTTCCCAGGACGTGACCCACGTGTTAAAGTCAGGAGAGCCACACATCACGTGAAGGAAGCTGATCCAGAGAGGACCAAGGACATGTGTTTTCTCTCTGTAAACTCCCTTCGCTCCTTCTGGCAGACAAGAGAAGGAGCAGCCCACTGGGTGTAGGTGATGTCCAACCTGCACAATGTGGGGCCTCCATCACACAGCTCCAACAAACTGCCCGTTTCAGAAGCTGCTTCTCAGTGCTCCAGGCTTCCCAACGCTCACTACACACATCAACTGCTATTTACACCTAGTCAGTGAGTGTCTCTGTGTCCCAAAGCGCCGAACAACGAAGCCAAGGGATTTGAGCTAATCCAACACTTGCTGTACAAAAGGAGTGCTGAACTGTAAGTAACTGCAAAAATCTAAGCAGAATTAATACCTATTTCCCCCTCGAAGGAAGAGTGAGCAGCAGAAACAAAAGGCTATTACACTTTAGATAAATGTACGAGGGGATTATGATTTCCTTTTAGATATAAAAGGAAATCATAGGAAAACAAGGGAAAACAGGGTGAAAACATAATTCATTTCAAAGGCAGTAGTTCCAATAAGCAAAATTAGAGATTGTTTCATTTGATACCCATGTCTACATTTCATTGTTTCATTTGATACTCATGTCTACATTTCATTGCAACCTATTAAGCATAGGAGGCTAAAACCACCTGTTTTTCAAGGAAACGAAAACATGCAAGTTACATCTCTTAAAAAAAAAACAAAAACAAAAAAAAACCCCGTGTGATCATCCCCATACAGAACGTTAGCACTGCTCCTGGCATGGGTTTCAGCTCCAGCAACGACTTTCTCCCAACATCTAGGTAAGGCAAAGGACTTAGGATGGGCCAAGGACCACGGGCCATCAACTGGAGGCAGCCACCCCGTTTTGGAGGGTTCCTGTGTGTGGACAGCCTGGCCACACCACCCATCTCAGAGCTACGGAAAACATCCGTATAACTGGAGCCAGACCTCCAGCTTACCTCACAGCTTACTGGGCGGGCAAGATGCAGAGAGCATCAGGCTCTGATACCAGTCCCTGCCAAGGGTTCAGACGCTGCCGTGTCCTGCAAAGGCAGCGCAGGAACCCGCAGCACACACACACACACCAGGCTTGTTGTCCTCAGAAAAGGGGTGCTCTGATCACTCCTGTCCGAGAACGAACGAGCGAGCCATTTCCATGAATAAAGGATCTAAGAGAGAAGCTCTGGAGGGTCTGGTTGACCAGTTCCCAGTCAAGCACGCAGACAAGCTAAAGCAGCCCCAAGATCACACCAGCCATGCACTTACAGCATTTATATTCTGTTTATGCAGGAATTGTTTTCGGCAGCTCTCATTATTTAAAATCCTTCAAATACCCCCATGCAATGCAGCGAAAAAGGTTAAGGTTTCATTCCCCTGGTGAATTCTCCACGTAATTTGACAAAGTTAAAGCACTGTTCACATGCTGTGGGTTAAATACAGACCCTGCCGCTTCACTGGAGATGCTGTGGACACCAGACCCTCTAACAGTCCATCACACATGTTTTCACAGAATCACAGAATCTTCATGGTTGGAAGGGACCTTTAAAATCATCGAGTCCAACCATACACACACAAAAAAAACCCCCAAAACACTCAAACCAAAACCACCAAAAAACCCCACCACAAAACAAAACACCCAACCCCACAATCTCAGGCACTAGAACATGCCCTGAAATGCCACCTCTACACATTTCTTAAATCCCTCCAGGGATGGTGACTCCACCACCTCCCTGGGCAGGCCCTTCCAGGGCCTGACCACCCTCTCAGCAAAGTCATTCTTCCTCAGATCTCATCTAAACCTCCCCTGCCCCAACTTCAGACCATTTCCTCTGGTTTTGGCATCGCCTCCCTTTGTGCACGCATGTTTTTTTTTGCAAGAGGTGGTTTGCAACAGCTTTTATAAAATGGTAGAGGAGTTAATGTTTGTCTCTGCTTCCCCAAGCACAAACTATACCCGCTTCTCCCATCACGTGTAGATAATGTGACCCAGAGCAATGCTTTGAAAATTTGGAATAATGGCTGTAATCCACAGAGTTTGATCTTGTGAGACTGGAGCTGCCCAGAGCCCCCATATAAAGCCATCCAGCAAAGAGATTACTCTGCTCCTGGCGAAGGACGCTTTATAGCACCTCGCAGGACTGAGCTCTGCCTACTCTCTTGTATCTACAGGCCACGTGATGAGGCTTGTCTAAATCACTAACGAAAATCAGATCGGACCAAATCACGCACTGCAAGTGTGACAGCCAAGCAGAGCCCTTCATCTCAGATAATACGGCCGCGGGAGTGCTAGCACAGTGTTGCAAAACACATTTTCACACTGCACAACAGCCACCGGCTGGGAACCCGACAGCAAGGCCTGGCTCCTCCAGCACGGAGGAAAGCATGGACCATGGCTTCCCGCCTCCCTACACATGGAGCTGGGACTGTTGAGTTTGAGGAAGAGGAGGCTGAGGGGAGACCTCATCCTTCTCTACAATACCTTGAGGTGACACTGCAGAGAGGTTGGTGCTGGTCTCTTCTCCCAGCGACAGAACAAGAGGGAATGACATCAAGCTGCAACAGAGTAGGTTTAGGGTGGACATTAGGAATAAACTCTTCACAGAAAGAGTGGTCAGACCCTGGAATAGGCTGCCCAGGGAGGTGGTTGAGTCAGCATCCCTGGATGTGTTTAAGACTCGTTCAGATGTGGTGTTGGGGGATATGGTGTAGGGGAGAACTTTGTAGAGTTGGGTAGATGGTTGGACTCGATGATCCCAAGGGTCTCTTCCAACCTCAATGTTTCTATGATTCTATGATTCGATGATTCTATGATTCTATGTGGGGAGCTCCCTTTGCAGCCCCACGAAGTGCTGGAAAGGATGCTGTCAAGGAGAAGGAAGATCAGCACAGGGTCAGTCCCCTTCATCCCAAGATTTCAGCTTCTCCTGCCCAGCTTCTGCTCTTCTGAGCAGTCTGGCTGCACAGGGCAGCCCTTACGAGTGTGCAGAAGAGGGACCGAGCCCTGCTTATGCAGGGTTCTCCTGGTTTCAGCTGGGAAAGAGTTAGTTTTCTTTCTGGTGATTGCTGTCAAAGGAATGTCAATAATAACTATTGCTTTTAGTTGTTGTTAAGTGATATTTACACTATTCAAGCACTTTTTTTCAGCTTCCCATAGAACTATAGACAGAATGACGAAATGGCCAATGAAATATTCTATAGCACAGACGCAACGCTCAGTGTATAAATTATGTTTTATGGTTAACATAAAAAATGTTAACGGTTTTAAATTGAAAGAAAAAAGATTCAGATTAGATCTCAGGAAGAAGTTTTTTACTCTGAGGGTGGTGAGACACTGGAACAGGTTGCCCAGGGAAGTTGTGGATGCCCCATCCCTGGAGGGGTTCAAGGCCAGGCTGGATGGGGCTTGGAGCAACCTGGTCTGGTGGGAGGTGTCCCTGCCCAGGGCAGGGGGGTTGGAGCTAGATGATCTTTGATGTCCCTTCCAACTCCAACCATTCTATGATTCTATGATAAATGGGGGTTAGCTGAGGGGCAGGAATCCACCAGTGCTCAGGATGGTGCCAATTCACTGGGCAGCGAGAGTGACCTGTGGCATTATTCTTATTTTTTCCTTTTCTGTTATTGTTTCTGTTAAACTGTCTTTAACTCAGCCCACAAAGTTGGTTTTTTTTTCCCTCCCTTTCCCCTCCTTTTTTCCCCTTCAGGGGCAGAGGGAAGAAAGAGGGGGTGACCAAGTGGCTGCCTGGTTCTAGTTGCTAGCTGGGGCTAAACCACGAGAAAGGTGAGCCCCTCTGCACCTAGAGTGGGAGCAGCAAAAACATGAATGCAGACAGACAAAAGCAAGAGTGCATTTTCAAACAGCAACAGCAAACCCGAGATTTCTATAATGAGAGGTGGAGGAGAAGTGTCGCCAAGATCAAGGCCTAAAATAGCACGTGAGGGCAGCTTCAATCCAGCAATTAGCCTGAAATAGCACAAGATCCAGTCACCAAAACCACAAGGTATCACACCAAATGTCTGCTGTTCCAGCTCCTTCATTTCCATCACTACCTGACCCAACAAAGACAAAGCTCAGTTGGGCACTTCTGCTGCCTCTCCAGAAGGCCCAGCAGGCACACAGTTGGGTCTGATGAGTAATTGGGCAAGCCAGGAGAGACAAGGGCTGCCACCCTGTTCGGTGACACTGGAGGTGTGAGTGTGTGGCTGTGTGTTTCTGACCAGTCATTTCATACGTCATTTCAGTAACTGTGTGTGATCCTCCACAATAATATCCACAGTGAGTGGTGGAGGTGATGTTAATTACTTAAGTTTAAATACAAACCGTGATGAGATGCTGTAATTCTATTTTCATCCAGTTTTACCCTGAAAATTAAACATTATTCAACTTGCTAAAAAAAAACCCACAACACTTTAGCACAGTCATCTTAGGGGACTTGCATGTTTTAATCATCAGTTTTAATTAGGCTAAAAAGTAGAGTATAAATCAAGGCCCTTTTTGAGGCACTCTCAAAAGGCACAAAAAAGGTTCTATTCTTTATGTGACTGAAGTGCACATTATGCTAAAGTGTTAATAAGAGCAAACTGAAATCAGTCTCCTGCTAATTTTCATAATTTGTAGTGGAACACTTTTCTAATTAATAATAGACTTCTAGAGACATCAATGTTGATAAATACACACATGCCACGCTCCTTTACCTTTCTGGCATCTCTCCTCAGTGCTGCTGTACACGTCGTGGTGCTTTCCTACGTTTGCTCCTACAAGCTGGGTAGCATCCAGAGGTCACATTTTGCCATGAGTCTTCTGATGGCACCCCACTGTCCCACTGTTTGGGAGTCTGCATTAGAGGGTACTGATATTTCAAGACTGAGGAACTTCAGTAAGAGCAACACAGTTGTGCCTTCAGGTACGCACCGAAACTGGCTACTTTGCAGCCATTTGTACCGCAGAATTTGTAGGAAATAACACATTTTTTTTAAAAGTATCTTATTATTCAGGTTTGAGTTTGTCTCTCTCTAAAGTCTACAGCTTAATAGTGTTCCTTACATGCCAGTAGCTGTTAGCTGACACGTTAGACCAAGTCAGCCAAAGCTATCAAGTGGATGATGGAAGGATGCTCTGGTACCCATCAACACTGGAGATCGTTGCTTGGACACCACAGGTCCATGAAAGCCTTTGGGTCCTTCTGTTGCTCCCCCTCCATTCTTCTGACTAAGTCACTAGGAACAACTTTGTCTTAGAATAGCGTTGAAAAGCGCAAATCATCACATAAAATGTGGAACTCAAGACTGAAAAATAATATGCACAGTAAGCAAAAAAAAAAACAAACCCAAAACATTCACTTTTGTTCCTCAGATGTATTTGGTTCCAGCTACTGCCCGGTTTGGCGTGTTTTAGCGTGTAGCATGCTCTGAGCTGATGAAAAAGTTGCCTTCCATCCACTACGTCTTATTTATACATTCTGTGTGCCTTTGCTCCAGCTCCCCAAAACCTGCTACATGCTGACATCAACAAATGGCATCAAACGCTAGTGGGTGGCAGCCTTCATTTACTCAACTACTCCGTGATGTCAAATCAACTGAATGTATTACTCAAGTGTTGCCCACATCAGCACAGGCCTAAATTTGAAAGCATTTGCCTCGCCCTCCTAAGACAGGCAATTTCGTTTCATTTTAATTTATTTTAAACCCCTGTAATCTCCCTCAAAGCTCATCACTTTTCCTCGCTGTCCCATCTCCCTGACCTAGCCCATGTTTCTGCCACAATGTCCCAACAGCCCTCCAAGGAGCAGCGAGAGGGAGAAGCAGCCAGCGAGGCAGGGATGCCCTGGAGAAGAGTGGGAAGGTGGCAATGGAGGACAAGGCAAGGAGCATGAAAAGTGACCGAGGGATTTGGGCACCCAACAGCCCAGCCCTACGAGCTCTGTAAGGGATGTTTTCCTATTAATTGCATCCACTATCAACCTCAGGTGTCTTTCACAGCCCAAGCCATTACTCGTGTAACTCGTGTTGAAAGGATGCGAGCGGTGCCTCCAGAGAAGCAAGTCTCTCCCCACCCTCCAGAACCCTTAGCACACAACTCTAACTTTACTTAAGTAGCATGAATCTCACAAGGAGCAAACAGGAAAGCAAAACAACACCTATTGTGAGGGAGAACTTCACAGACACGTGCACATCACTGTTTGTAGTCAAGTCAAGTCAAGTTGTAGTCACCTCAATTTGACCCAAGTCAAACTCTTATTTGTCGTAGAGAGGCAGCGACGTTAAGTCACGTCTTCAAAAGGCTCCCTGCACTAGGTTGAGGGCAACACAGGTTTTTTATTTTTAAACAGAAGCTGAAAGCCTAGGGTAATGACTTTATTTCTACATAGTAGGTCTTTTAAGTAAAACACTGAATATCCTAACGGCATGCCGTGAAATATCGGGAAATGTAAGTCAATGATGCCAACTTCAGTGATGCAGGAGATGAGTTTTTACTGCCTAACACATGGCAAATCTTTTTTTCTTTTAAATAGTCTAGTCACCAAAAAGCAGTTCTGAAGTCGTCAAGTACCTTCTGGAAGTTTATTTTGACATAATCTGGGAGAATGTTAGACTGAAACTTTATTCGGGAAAAAAAAAAAAATCTAGAAGGGAAAAATAAAACATTTCATTTGGTTTCATGATGAAATACAGTTTAATCTAAGCTGGTTTCAGTCAAGAGTTTCCTCCTAGTTAGAAGTCTCCTTTTACTTAGAAAATTGACACTCCCATCCCCAAACGATTTAAAAGAAATGACTGTTTTTCTTCTTATATTGCTCAAATTTCTGGCCTGGCCATCAAACATAAAAATCACATTTTTCATGTGGGTCTGGTTTTCCACATCCATTGAGGGCAAATGAAATGTAAGAGGTTTCCAGGAGCCCTCACAATGATACAGGGTTTTCTAAACAAGTACATATAGAATATGTCTCCATCAAAACTCAGCCAACAGCTGGCTCTGATGGGAAAAATCATGCTGCAGTAGGAAAAATGTCAAACCTCAAAATAGGATTTTTTTATTTTTTTTTTTTTAAATCATGAGTCAAGTGAATTATTACCTCTGTTAAAGTTTTCAGCATTTTTATAGAGTTTCTTTAATGTGAAGAATTTCAGAAACTGTTTGCATCGTAGCAGGGATCTATGTGCATACACTGTTTCCGATGATGACCCTGCTTGCTATTAAACTAGCTGATCCAAAATTAGACAAATACTTAAAAAGAGCCATTAAGGCCAGAATTTAGCTAAACCAAATATTTTTCCTTGGCAATTTTCTCAGACATACGCAAAGATCACTCTCTACCAAGGTGGGAAGGGAGCAGGGGATAGCCTAGACTTCAGCAAGGACAATGAACAACAAGGTTGGGTTTAGCCATTTGTATCTCAGTTGCTTTGGCAGGAGTACCCCCAATCCCACATCCTCTAGTGATACACACAAAGACCAGCTGCTGTTCCTCTTTAGATACCACTTTGGAACACCACCCTATTGATCAGACAGAAAAGTATCACCCGGGGCAAGAAGGGATGCCAAAAAGAGTGTTATCCTGAGAAGGCCTGCCTCCTCCATTTATCATTACCCACAACTAAGTGAGAGAAAGCAGGCAGTCCATTTTGAAAATAAACAAATTAATCAAGGAAGGAATAAACCCTCTGGGCTCAGGCGAAAAGGGCGAGAGGTTGCCAGCCTTTTACAGTTGCTTTGCCCCCTGCCTGGAGACCACCCAGTGATGGAGAAGGGTCCCCCATGAAGCACACCATGAGATCCTCCTCCAGCCTGCGGTGTGGTCCCCGCTCACCCCGGTGCTACGCAGCATCGCCAAGGGCAGGTTCACAGCATCACCCCGACAATTCCTTGCTGTCCCTCTCTCAGCTGACTGACCTTTGGGAGGGACCGTAGCCCAAACCACAGCTGGGAAAAATCACAGAATCTTCTAGGTTGGAAGGGACCTTAAAGATCATCTTGTCCAACCGTCAACCTAACTGACAAAAATAGACACCCACACAACAAACAAGGAGCATCATCACTAAACCATCCCTCCCAGCACTACATCAACCCGTCTTCTGAACACCTCCAGGGATGGGGCCTCAACCACCTCCCTGGGCAGCCCATTCCAATGGCTGAGAACCCTTTCCGTGAAAAAATTTTTCCTAATATCCAGCCTGAACCTCCCCTGGCGCAACTTGAGGCCATAAATCACTCTGTGTTAGTCATGTTCAGACACACAGATGACTATTCCCTCCTCAAACTCTTCACTCTGACTTCTGCTTTTCACTTATTAAAATACCATTCACATCTGCGAGCGCCAGCTCCGAGGTTTCAGCACGGATGGTGTAAGAATACTCCGTTGTTACCAAAAAAGGAGAGCTGCCCACATTTCGGAGGCATTCACGCACATCCGTCACGTGAAGCCGTCGAGTGGAAACCACAGCACTCATAAAAACCTTCCAACGGAGAAATGTTCGTGGGGAAGATGATAAAAGAGTTGATCTCACCACCACCACCAAGCAGATGGAAATAGCAACCAACGACAGAGAGGAATAGACGTTGGCACAAAGAAGATTAAATGAAATGAGAAATGAAATGTACTCAGACAGTAGCTAGCCTGCAAAGATGTTGTGCTAGATACTCTACAATTATCCAGCCAGCAGTCTTTGCCTCTTAAGACTTTAGAGTCCAAGTGTGATAAAGTTATAGCACCTCAGCAGCAGGGGCCAGTTAATCAGATTCACCGTGCCAAGGACACGTGGATTTTAACATTTCCCAATCTTTCATTATTGCCTTTTGCAGATTTAGGCTTGCATTAGCAGCAGAATTAAAGGTGGAATAAAATAAAAGTAGCACAGCGTACCAACAGTAGTACCACCAAGAATATCCATAAAGTACACAGCACACCAGGTGTCTGCAAATCAGCTTCTCCGAGGTTTCAGCACGGATGGTGTAAGAATACTCCGTTGTTACCAAAAAAGGAGAGCTGCCCACATTTCGGAGGCATTCACGCACATCCGTCACGTGAAGCCGTCGAGTGGAAACCACAGCACTCATAAAAACCTTCCAACGGAGAAATGTTCGCGGGGAAGATAAAAGAGTTGATCTCACCACCACCACCACCAAGCAGATGGAAATAGCAACCAACGACAGAGAGGAATAGACGTTGGCACAAGGAAGATTAAATGAAATGAGAAATGAAATGTACTCAGACAGTAGCTAGCCTGCAAAGATGTTGTGCTAGATACTCTACAATTATCCAGCCAGCAGTCTTTGCCTCTTAAGACTTTAGAGTCCAAGTGTGATAAAGTTATAGCACCTCAGCAGCGGGGGCCAGTTAATCAGATTCACCGTGCCAAGGACACGTGGATTTTAACATTTCCCAATCTTTCATTATTGCCTTTTGCAGATTTAGGCTTGCATTAGCAGCAGAATTAAAGGTGGAATAAAATAAAAGTAGCACAGCGTACCAACAGTAGTACCACCAAGAATATCCATAAAGTACACAGCACACCAGGTGTCTGCAAATCAGCTTTGATACATTCTACACACATGAAATTTATAGCATTCGAAGTTTTGATCCAAAAGGAATACAAAAGCAGCCTCAAAGAACATTATTCTGCTTCTATTTTACAATTTTTTTTGAGTGTTGCCAATCAGTCTGTGAAAATTTTCATATGATCTCCTGAACACAAAATGGGATTTCCTTGTCTGAAAAAACAAAAAATATATGCTTTGTATAAATACATTACAGTACCTGAGAAAAAAAAAAAAAAAAATTCAAGGCCCAAGAGGAATTATTTTTTGAACAACCCAAGTACTGAAGTGTCAGTTTACTGCTAATTCACCCTGCTGCAAACTCCCACCCAAATGCAAATAAACTCTGTGTCCTTCAGGTCAGGTAAATGAAAATAGTCTTTACAACCTTCTACCAATAAAAGGCATCAGTCAAATTTGCAACACGGAGATGAAAAGCATGCAAGTTAAATGTGAAACCCCAGACTGAAACAACACCGTGCTTTAATTTAAACACATTACACTGCACGGTTATTATTATGCTCTTCACTCACGGTGTAATTTAAGTGCCATTTTGATATTCAGTTTGAACAAAGCGGTGTCAAATTAAGGAAACCGGTGTCAAGTCCAGAAACTTTGTGAAAACGAAGGCCTACCTGTAATAGTACCCTATAGGGTTTCATCTCAACAGCACGGTTGGGTTTGTTCCCCCTAATCACTTTTTAGCCTGGTGTCCATTTGGAACCCTGCCTGGCAAAAAGGACAGAGAGCATAAAGAACTCGGATTTCTGCAAGTTTCATGGAAGTGAAGAGCTTGGCAGTGGAGACAGACCCTGTTAGCTTCCCCAGCGAACAAAATAATCCAAAATAAGAAATCAGTTTCCATTGTTTCCTTTGTCTGTGAAACAAGCTATCTTACCAGAACGATAAAAGTCTGTTTAACTGGTATCTCTCCCAAGGACCACCCCAGAAATCTCTTCAGACCATTTCCTAGGAGTACAGGGTCAGACAAGTTTTCTGACTTTTCAGGTGCTTTTCATGGGACACAGGTATGTCAGGGAAAGAGCCTGGTGGTGTCAGTGCCTGATCTGCACTGAAGCTGCAGGAGAAGAGTTAAGGAAGATGCTTCCTTACAGTCCTGTCTTCCTGCGAACGGCACAGATTGCATGTGCCATGCCAACAATCTCACCTGTCACATAACCTCCTCGTCAAGTAATAAATTATCCGCTACAGCTCTCTATTTGAAAGAGAGTCAATTAGTTAACTGGCTATCAATTAATACTCAGCAAGAAACAATAGGAAGAGAGGAACTGTGAACAGCCCCAGCTCTTGAAACAAAGAGCGTGCTTTTAAACCTCTGTGTTCGAGCCAGTATCTTGCTTCACTGAACATCTATTTTAAAACATAAGCAGTTACACTTTCTAGCGAGACATCCTGTTGACACTTACTCAATCCTGCCTGGCTTTGACATGACAGTCTTGGGCATTCTGCAGGGTTCAAGTGAGTGCTCAGGTACCTCCAGCGCATTATAATGCAACATATTGGAGGGCATAAGGCAAAAGCTTTGTTTCCCAGAACAAAGTCTGAAGGGCAGCATCTCACAAACAAAGTTACCCTGGAGACAGTCTCTGAGGAACGGTGACAATTCCCCTCAGACAAGATGATCTAGTGGCTTTGGTATTTTAGGGGTTGGGGAATGGCTGTTGGGTTCTTCGCTCCTTGTTTGGGAAGTGGGAAGGGAATGAAGGCGAGGGAGGGGAAAAGGAAATTGATTATAAAGTTTGTACGTTATTTAAGGATCTTTATAATGAGAAAAGTCCTTCACTTCCTCTACTATACAATAGCATCATTTTACTGGAATGGAGTACAGAGCTTTTACCATTCAATTTCTTTGCATGATTTCCTCCTAAACTTTGCTTTGAACTCTATGATCTAATAAAAGCAGAACTTGATCAACCTCTCTGCTCAAGAACCAAGAAACTTGTAGTGTCTGCATATGTGGTCTCCATTTTGTACAGCTTAGCTTAAACAGTCAAGCCCAGCACCTACTCTCAGCCTGCTGGGGGAAGGTGGGTCACCCCAGGAAACTCATTTCAAACCAGGACCCTGACCAGGACAAAAGAACACACACACAAAGCCATGGGATGTGCAACTCACCTGAGACATCACAGCAAACTCGGAGTCAATATATATATATTTTATTTTTTAAAAAAATGTTGTCAAAGCCACACACTTAGCTTTATTAACAAAATTCCCCTGGGTTTCCCCAAGAAAAAATACTTTTGCTGTAATTCTTCCCACAGCTTTAACTAGCATTACTATTATTTTCCAGCTCTAACTAGCTTTTCCCCCACAGCTTTAACTAGCTTTTCTACTGCCTTCCATATAGCATATCTGACTACTATACATCTTATATGCATCTTTGGATTCACACACAATGCTGTAGTGGTTTAAGCATTATTAATGTATAATCACCTATGAATATAGGTATAAAAATTAAGGAACAACTGGCAGCTTTACGATTAACATCCCCACAAGATATTGAGATTGCTATATCCCCAGTGCAAACCATCAAAAAAATCTCCCCCAAACCAAAAAACCACCACACAGTGCAGTGAAGGTTGCCCAGAGAAGCTGTGGAGGCCCCATCCCTCAAGCATTCAAGGCCAGGTTGGATGGTGCTTTAGTGCAACCTGATCTAGTGAGAGGTGTCCCTGGCCATGGCAGGGGAGTTGGAACTCTATCTGTAAAGTCCCTCCCAATTCTAACCAATCCATCATAGAATCATTCAGGTTGGAAAAGACCCTTGGGATCACCGAGTCCAACCATCAACCCCGCTCTACAAAGTTCTCCCCTACACCACATCCCCCAGCACCACATCTAAATAACTTTTAAACACATTCAGGGATGGTGACTCCACCACCTCCCTGGGCAGCCTCTTCCAGTGTCTGACCACTCTTTCTGTGAATCTCTGAAGTGTACTAAAGTGGTCTTGGCACCCAAACTCATTGCCAGTCTAACTCTTAACAGAGTGTTATACCTCACAACCTCGACTGACTTCAAAGTTTACCCTTTTAAACATGCTTTTCATGAGTGCTAGGCAGACTGATCCCATCTCCTTTTATCAACTTCTTTGTGCCCTAAGCTTGTCCTTCTTTAAGCTTCTCACCATAATAGCATTCCAGAGTGATACTGGATATGCCAGCCCTCCTCCAAAGTTATTCTTGATTGTGTTTTGCCAATGCAATGAGGGACAATGAATTTCAACACGCCTGCACTCACCCAAGAGCTGGAGAATTTCACATCTGTCATATATTTACTACCCCAAAAGAAAGAGGCTGCATTTGTGCAAGGGGTAGGGCCCTGAGAAACAGGGTTGTCACCAGATGTTCCATGGCTGAGAGTCTGCGTAGCCTCAAGATGTGAGGCTAGTCAGAGCAGACCCAGAGTAATTAAGTCACTGTGGTTTGCAAGAACTGCTGGCTGGTTAGAGAAAGAGCACATTTCAACAACCCAGCGAAAGTCAGGAAGAGCTCCAATATTGATCATTGGACCAGATGATCTGAAAGGTCCCTTGCAACCTAGGCAATTCTATGATGATACAGGTGAACGAGGGACTGCCCAAGACAAGACGTGAATCCACATCAAGACAGGCATCAAAATAGAGCAGTCCCACCATTTTTAATTCAGTTCCCCAGGGACACTAAACACAGCATACAGTCATCCATTTTGCGCCTCGTCTCCTCCATCTTACTGTCTTCCACCTCTTTAATCGAAGGCTCCTGCAAATTCAGGTACACCATCTGAAAGAAGGACCTGTCAGGACGCAAGGACAGGCTTGCAGTGCCTCGTGACAACTCTTCTGTGTCAGAAGAGGTAGAAATGCTAAAGACATGCTAAATTACTAGCTGCTCACCAATAAGAGCTCATCATCTCCCAAAATTTACATTCAAACCTGTTTTGTCAGAAACAAGCATGGAGGTAAGCAAGTGCTTTGTTTGGTTTTATTTGGGGGGGGGGGGGCATTTTTTTTTTTTTTTTTTTTTTTCGGCATCAAAATAGAGCAGTCCCACCATTTTTAATTCAGTTCCCCAGGGACACTAAACACAGCATACAGTCATCCATTTTGCGCCTCGTCTCCTCCATCTTACTGTCTTCCACCTCTTTAATCGAAGGCTCCTGCAAATTCAGGTACACCATCTGAAAGAAGGACCTGTCAGGACGCAAGGACAGGCTTGCAGTGCCTCGTGACAACTCTTCTGTGTCAGAAGAGGTAGAAATGCTAAAGACATGCTAAATTACTAGCTGCTCACCAATAAGAGCTCATCATCTCCCAAAATTTACATTCAAACCTGTTTTGTCAGAAACAAGCATGGAGGTAAGCAAGTGCTTTGTTTGGTTTTATTTTGGGGGGGGCATTTTTTGTTTTGTTTTTTTTTTCTGGCTGGCTGATACTATAGCACACGACTTTCAACCATTTTTGTCAGCAGGGCTCACAGACTCTAAGGTGTCTGCTGATGGTACAAACTCATTATGTATTTGGCATCTGACCAGGAGGCCAAATTAATATTTTTTTTTTTCCAATCAAATTAAGGAAAACAACTAAACATTATTAGATTTCTTAGTCCTCAGAATTCCCCCAGAGTAATATCTTGTAAAATTTTTAACCGCATACGCCTGTAAGATTACGAATTGCGATGACAAGCCAGACTTCAAGTCATATCAACGAAATGAAGGCACGCTAAAAGTTCCTTGCATTATTCCAAGTTTAGATAGACCAGCTCTCTACAGGTTTATTTGTATATACAGTGTGAGAAGGATATATAAAGCACACACTCACACACACACATATATAAATACACATACACACAAACTCAGTGACCTGGATTTTCCTATAACTATTACAAGTAAGCGTTCTTCCTTAAAACATCCTACAAATTACATACACATAGAAGTGAGTAGTGAGGCCAGCAAAATAATTGTTTTAAGTGATAAACAGGACTTGGCCATGAACCCTTCAGGCAAAGTGGAGCCCTGGAGGACCAGGGGAAGCGAACACCTCTCGGCACCAGCGCCGAATGCTCCCCCCTCTCCAGCGGGAGAGCCGGCGGAAGGCAAAGGATGCATTTGGAGACGTGCATGCCAAGCAGCAGCTGCCATGGTTACTATCAGCCCCTGGCTCCGTGGAGCACCACCCCACTTGGTTTTCCCTCTGCCAGGCGGGTTTGTGCATCCCCACCTTGAACTGCAGAGGAGCTGAGCTCCCAGCCCCGCTCCCACTCCTCGCACCCCGCACAGCCAGCCTGGCTGCCTCACTTACACACCCACACGCGTGTTTCACCTCCACCCAGCCAGAGAGAAGAGTATTACACAAGACTTGACACACCAAAGCTCATTTTCTTTTTGTCGTCTGCTTTCTTGATACCAAATCAACCCTTACTGCAGCCTCCAGCGTTTCAGTAATAGAAACAAAACACTGTGAATTAAAAATCGGAGACACATCTTCAAGCAACAAAGGCTGAGGGGGGAAAAAATATCCTCATTTAAATCAGCAAGCACTGATGACTGCTAATTGTTCCTAGAAGAGCTTGAAGGTGAACAGTATCCCAAGAGAATAAGGACCAAGTGCAACACTGCAGATCTTGGGGAGGGTGTGGAGTCCCCTTCTTTGGAGATTTTCAAGACCCACCTGGATGCTCCTGAGTAACATGCTCTGACAAGCTCTAGGCAATCCTGCTTCAGCAGGGGAGTTGGACCAGATGATCTCTATGGTCCCTTCCAACTCTAAAAATTCAGTGAAATTCAGTGAAAACCTGCTCAACTCATTGCAAGTGCTAAGATTTGAGAGATTCCACAATGAGGTACAGTATCTTCCATGTTACACCCCTGCTTTCCCCAAAGTAACCCCTCTGGGCTGAGCAGACCAGATTCAAAGCGCATTTACATGGAATCACCAACTTGCCATGGGATTTCGGATCAGAATCAAACTAACAACTCAGTATTAAAATGTCATTTATTTACAGCTCCTCGTTCTGGAGATGTAAGAGCACAACTAAACATTATTAGATTTCTTAGTCCTCAGAATTCCCCCAGAGTAATATCTTGTAAAATTTTTAACCGCATACGCCTGTAAGATTACGAATTGCGATGACAAGCCAGACTTCAAGTCATATCAACGAAATGAAGGCACGCTAAAAGTTCCTTGCATTATTCCAAGTTTAGATAGACCAGCTCTCTACAGGTTTATTTGTATATACAGTGTGAGAAGGATATATAAAGCACACACTCACACACACACATATATAAATACACATACACACAAACTCAGTGACCTGGATTTTCCTATAACTATTACAAGTAAGCGTTCTTCCTTAAAACATCCTACAAATTACATACACATAGAAGTGAGTAGTGAGGCCAGCAAAATAATTGTTTTAAGTGATAAACAGGACTTGGCCATGAACCTTTCAGGCAAAGTGGAGCCCTGGAGGACCAGGGGAAGCGAACACCTCTCGGCACCAGCGCCGAATGCTCCCCCCTCTCCAGCGGGAGAGCCGGCGGAAGGCAAAGGATGCATTTGGAGACGTGCATGCCAAGCAGCAGCTGCCATGGTTACTATCAGCCCCTGGCTCCGTGGAGCACCACCCCACTTGGTTTTCCCTCTGCCAGGCGGGTTTGTGCATCCCCACCTTGAACTGCAGAGGAGCTGAGCTCCCAGCCCCGCTCCCACTCCTCGCACCCCGCACAGCCAGCCTGGCTGCCTCACTTACACACCCACACGCGTGTTTCACCTCCACCCAGCCAGAGAGAAGAGTATTACACAAGACTTGACACACCAAAGCTCATTTTCTTTTTGTCGTCTGCTTTCTTGATACCAAATCAACCCTTACTGCAGCCTCCAGCGTTTCAGTAATAGAAACAAAACACTGTGAATTAAAAATCGGAGACACATCTTCAAGCAACAAAGGCTGAGGGGGGAAAAAATATCCTCATTTAAATCAGCAAGCACTGATGACTGCTAATTGTTCCTAGAAGAGCTTGAAGGTGAACAGTATCCCAAGAGAATAAGGACCAAGTGCAACACTGCAGATCTTGGGGAGGGTGTGGAGTCCCCTTCTTTGGAGATTTTCAAGACCCACCTGGATGCTCCTGAGTAACATGCTCTGACAAGCTCTAGGCAATCCTGCTTCAGCAGGGGAGTTGGACCAGATGATCTCTATGGTCCCTTCCAACTCTAAAAATTCAGTGAAATTCAGTGAAAACCTGCTCAACTCATTGCAAGTGCTAAGATTTGAGAGATTCCACAAAGAGGTACAGTATCTTCCATGTTACACCCCTGCTTTCCCCAAAGTAACCCCTCTGGGCTGAGCAGACCAGATTCAAAGTGCATTTACATGGAATCACCAACTTGCCATGGGATTTCGGATCAGAATCAAACTAACAACTCAGTATTAAAATGTCATTTATTTACAGCTCCTCGTTCTGGAGATGTAAGAGCAACTGAAAATTGGACTGAGCTTCTAAAATCCATCAGGCATCTCAGTTTCTACAGATGACAACATGGGAGAGAGTGACGATGCCATTGCTTCTTCCTCTGCCCACTCTAATGCACAGACTGAGAAGGTGTTTTAGCATCCATGAACCTCACCCTGAACAAACTCACACCTCAGGATGTTTAGCGAGGTCCTACACTCTCTGCGCTGGGCAAATTGCAGCATCCATGGGTGTCACCTAAAAACCCATTGAGCACCCCACAGCTTGGAGCAGGCTGATGAGAGAGCACAGATGGTCCTGCCAGGCACTGGGAGGGATATTCAGGGGGGCTGCCCAGCACCAAACAATTTCCTGGAATCAGGGAAATTCGAAGCGAGGAAAAGCTTCTGAACTCTTCAACATGCTTTTAATTTCTTCCCTTCCCAGAGCGTCTTTCCCAGATGAGTTGCTCATTGAGCAGCAGGAGTTCTCTTCCAAATTCAAATAAAACCACATTACCAAACAACATAACCAACTCAAGAAAACATGATCACTAAAGGAACCAACTGAACAACAGTGAATGTGGTGTGGGGTAATAAACATCAGATGGCTCTAGGATTCATTTGACATGAGTGCAGAGTTGAGAAAACGGACGGCAGAGATTTCTTCTAGGGAATCAGCAGTTTCATTTGCAGCAGAGAGGTTCTGCTTGCTGTTCTTGCTGGGCCAAGGGTGCTCTTCCTAACAGAGGAAACCAGCAGGTTTGCCCATATCTCGTGGGAGCAGGTTAGCAGCAACTGAAGCGGCGATGAAGGTGCCCATAGTTCATTCCCTCACTCTCGCTCTTTTCTCATTTTAGCTTAAAGTACTTCATCGTGCCCAGCTCATACAGATGAGCGAAGTAGAGGCAGGCAACCCTCAAAAGTAATTTTTTTTCCCCTCTCCAACTCAAGTTGTTTAAGCTTAGCTGAAGTTATTAGGAAAAGAAACAGGAGTGACATCCCATCTGTGGACGTATTCACATCCAGAACAAAAGGTGTTCCAGCAGCATGACAGAGATGGGCACATGGAGCTTTTGTGCTTTCAAAACCTGGGCATAGCTCCCCACCCACATTGGGAGGCTCTGCAGAGAGATCTCGACAGGCTGGATCGATGGGCCGAGACCAACGGGATGAGGTTCAACAAGGCCAAGTGCCAGGTCCTGCATTTCGGTCACAACAACCCCAAGCAGCGCTCCAGGCTGGGGGCAGAGTGGCTGGAGCTGCCTGGCAGAAAAGGCCCTGGGGGTGTTGGTGGCCTGTGGGCTGAACATGAGCCAGCAGTGTGCCCAGGTGGCCAAGAAGGCCACCAGCATCCTGGCCTGTGTCAGGAACAGCGTGGGGAGTAGGGCCCGAGAGGTGATTGTCCCCCTATACTGGGCACTGGTGAGGCCCCACCTTGAGTAATGTGTCCAGTTTTGGGCTCCCTACCATAAAAAAGACATTGAGGTGCGGGAGCGGGTCCAGAGAAGGGCGACAAAGATGGTGAGGGGTCTGGAGAATAAGTCTTATGAGGAGAGGCTGAGGGAGCTGGGGTTATTCAGCCTGGAGAAGAGGAGGCTGAGGGGAGACCTTATTGCTCTCTACAGCTCCCTGAAAGGAGGGTGTAGAGAGATGGGGGTCGGTCTCTTCTCTCAAGTCACACGTGACAGGACAAGAGGAAATGGCCTCAAGTTGCGCCAGGGGAGGTTCAGGCTGGATATTAGGAAAAATGTTTTCATTGAAAGGGTTCTCAGGCATTGGAATGGGCTGCCCAGGGAGGTGGTTGAGGCACCATCCCTGGAGGTGTTCAAAAGACGGGTTGATGTAGTGCTGGGAGGTCTGGTTTAGTGATGATGCTCCTTGTTTGTTGTGTGGGTGTCTGTTTTTGTCAGTTAGGTTGACGGTTGGACAAGATGATCTTTAAGGTCCCTTCCAACCTAGAAGATTCTGTGATTCTGTGATTGCTGGGAAGGGTGGCTCTGCCCTGGCACTAAGCAGCTGCTTCAGCTGTGAAGCTGTCTTCAGGTCCTGCACCTCTCCAAGTCTTGAGGAGAAGATGCACAGCCTCATCCATCAAACCCCTTTACACAGCCCAGAACAGCAGGGTCTCTCCAACCCCCGGTAGCTTCCCGTCACACAAAAGCTTTATCTGGAAGTTTGGCATTAACAAAGTATTAGGTAGGATTAGCAATTAGCCAAATAGATCTCCACTTTCCCGTTCAGGTAACAACGCAAAGAAGGAACGGGTAGGCAATCATCTCCCTTATTCACTGGGATGAGGAAAGGGAAGCTGCCCACTTCTGCTCCTCTCTCTCTACTCCACCAGCCTCATTCGACCTCGGCTTGCCCCACGGCAATCCCTTCACAATATCCTGCATGTCCATGAAGACAAGGGACAAGCTGTCTTCTCACATGCAGAGACAGCTGCAGATGTGAAAATACTCCTGGTGCTCCATGGTAGCTCTGGGGATTGTCTAGGGGATGTCTGTACCCATATTGGTCAGCTTTGACCCGCTACGTTTCTCAGTCCCGGTTGATTATTAACTCCAAAAGGATGTATAAAAAGATAATTGGGATGTGTTTACTTGGAAAAGTTAGGCAGCTTTTTTCATTTTTTTTGTTTGGTTGTTTTTTTTAAAAAAGTATTTACATCTAAAGCCAAACCACAGTAATCGTATTAGAGGCACTTACTGCATGGAAAATGATTGTGGTTTTCATTGCACCACTATAATATTCCTAAACTCCATATGTCCACCAAAAATGAAACAGCCCTGGCCCCATCAATATCTTGATCAGTTAGATGTTGCTGAGAGCATGAGTAAAACTTATCCAGAGGCTGAGTCCCTTGGAAAAGCCTACTTTCAATAGCTATTGCTTATTTTCTCTGTGCTAGCTACGGCAAGGACTCATTGGGACAGGGCTAGCTAACAGGGCTTGCTAGTCAGGGACTACTGCAGAAGAGACACACCAGGATCAGTGTGGATAAATAAATTCAACATTCACCTGAATCCCAAGGGAAAGAGCCAGCCAGGCATTGCCCCAGAGGTCTTCTCCCGTCAATGAACAACATGCCAAAGCACCAGGCAGCTCTCCAGTCATAGAGTCATAGAGTCATAGAGTCATAGAGTTGTCCAGGCTGGAAGAGACCTCCAAAGGTCATCTAGTCCGACCTCCCCGCAGTCAGCAGGGACACCCCCAACTAGACCAGGTTGCCCAGGGCCTCGTCGGGCCTCACCTTGAATATCTCCAGGGAAGGGGCCTCACCCACCTCCCTGGGCAACCTGTTCCAGTGCTCCACCACCCTCACAGTGAAGAACCCTCTCCTCATCTCCAGTCTAAATCTGTTCCCCTCCAGCTTGAAGCCATTGCCCCTCGTCCTGTCACTGCAGGCCTTTCTAAACAGGTTCTCCCCAGCCTTCCTGTAGGCCCCTTCAGGTACTGGAAGGCTGCTATTAGGTCTCCCCAGAGCCTCCTCTTCTCCAGGCTGAACAACCCCAGCTCCCTCAGCCTGTCCTCGTAGCAGAGGTGCTCCATCCCCCTGATCATCCTCGTGGCCCTCCTCTGGACAGTCATGTCTTGGAAAAAACAGTGCATTGGGAGGAGGGTGTTACTCTGCTAACCCTTAAGCAACCTTAACTGCATGAGCTTTGCCTTTTTTTTTTTTCCAACAAAAGAGTATTAGAGGTTTGTAAAAAGGAAAAAGAAACACTGAGAAGGATTTTTAAGGTATTCACGGTCCTTTAGTTTTTCCCCTCCAGTACCCCCCAAGCCACCTTCCAGGCTGGCTTATTTTTCCCAACAGGCAGCAGCCCGGTCCCTCTGCCGCTTCTCCCCGCTGCTGCGGATAACCCATCCTCTCTGTTCACCCCGCTAGGACTGAAAACAAACGTGCATTTCATAGCCCTAACTGGAAAAAAGATTAGATGGCTGAAGAGACTGGTTGCGAGCTCAGGTTTCCCGATCAAATCAAGACCAGGCCAAGAACAAATAAACCTAGTCACCCTACTTAGCAATTGCTCGGCAGCCGGTATGAAATGAATAGTTAAGAGTTACATCAATTTTTTAGACAGCAAATGTCTGCACCACGACACCCGTTCATTACCTAGGGTTAATAACTGCAGAAATACAAGTTTTTAAGATTCAACAAAACCCCTCATTTCCCAAAGGTACTTACCCCTATTCGTGACAAGACCTGCATTGTACTTTTCAATTCCGCTTTTTAAAAAGTAACTTTCCTTAAAGAAGTTGACTAACAAAAACATTTTAATAATCACAGTACAATATAATTGGAATTAAATTATGGTATAATAATTCACACTTAGCTGCACATAGGCCATTTGGCTTTCGTGTGTGCTAGACGTAAATTACTACACTGTAATTCAAATGCTGTCACATCTTATGGCTTAATTAACGCCACAAAAAAAAATAATCCAATCAGAGCACAGAGTTGGTCACGAGAGACCAGAAACCACTCTTGTCAGGAAACGGTTACAAAGGAAAGAAGGCTAGAAGATTACAGGATTGCAGGGTAACACAACTCCCCCCTTCCTATTGCTGTCACAGCAAGCACTTGTTCTACTACCCTAGCTCAAAAAGAAATCCATGTGCCCTGCCTCTGTATGTCATAAGTGTTAAAAAGCCTATATGAAAGGATGATAACTTCCATGCATTGATTTGGGTCCTAGTCACCAGCCTTCTTCTATAATTCAAATCCCATAGCTCCTGCTTCATTGCCATCAGGGCTGTACCAATAGCTAAGGGCTGCATGTCCCATGGAAAGCATACTTTGGTACAAATTGCAGATGCAAATAGTAAAAGATCTTGTTTCCCCTCCATAACACAGGAGGATGCTATAAGGAAGACACACTTGCTGAACACTGAAGGAGAAAAAACCACCACATTATCAAAAAATCCGCTTAAAATCTTATTTTGTGTGAAATTTAGAGGTGAAAGAAGTGGGTCCACACACAGACCTCTGCACTGCTTAATGGCTTAAGCGAGAATTAAATGGTGTATAGAGTCTCTGCAAGGTTGAATTTCACCCTCTATCAGCTTATAGATTAGCCAGTCATCAGATGGGGAACTTAATACTCCTGATTTTAGTACATTGCTGCTAATGAAAACACTGTAGTATATACACAGAACAGTCACCCCCTTCTACCAGGGGGGCTTCTGCCTTCCTCCATCACTTGTGCCGCTACAGAAAAGGTGGCACAGCTGCAGGTAATAGAAATTGCCAAGAATAGTAAATATTATAAATATTTCAAGCATTATTAATCTTTTAAAACAATGAAGTTAGGCAGAAGCCTGGAAGTCAACTTGGCTATTTCACAACTAATAAAACATGTCTCTTGTATTTCATTTTGACTATAAGAAGAGTAGTGTAGTAAGAGGCAATTATCCACCGTTCACTAGCTAACATAACACTTGTACAAGTATAAAGGAAACACAGTATGTATTTTAAGCAGTGAAAAGTATTTCCACTGTATTAAAATAGTAGCAAGGCAAATGTTCAGCTCACATTAAACGGCACTCTGTCACCAAGGACCAGCTTGCTAGCATCATATATTCCCCCAAGAAAGATAATGCTGCTTGCTTGAACAGAATCATTGTCACCAGGCAACTACCAGTGCTGTTCAGGAATAAATATTTCCACTGTTCCCACAGAAACTGGCTCGGCATCTGGACCTGCTAATGCCTTGAGAGATCAGCTTGACCTTTGAGGAGCATCTTCTCACGAAGAGGCAGCCCTCCCTCAGCAGGGCTGTCTCCCCGAAACACCGGGAAGATGGAGCAGAAGCAGGCAGGGTCAGAACAGGACAGCAGATGAGGGTCTCTTCCTTGCAGCTGCAATGACTTGAGAGTACTCCCTACCTTCAAATGATAAAGCAGTTCAGCCCATCTCAGCCTATCCTCACACGGAGGGACAAGATGGCATCTGCCCCTAAATGCAGGCAGGTCACTTTACCACCAACCATGGCACATCTCTGCGTAAGTAAATTCTTGGAGGCAACTTGTTTTTTTTGGAAGTTCACAGTTGGGCCAGCAGCAATCGTAGCCCTGCCAGTTTGGTACTGTCAACTGACAGTAGGAGTAGGTCTTGAGCTACTACTTGACCAGCTAGGGCACCAAGCTGGGGAGGGGTCTGGAGAACAAGTCCTATGAGGAGAGGCTGAGGGAACTGGGCATGTTTAGCTTGGAGAAGAGGAGGCTGAGGGGAGACCTCATTGCCCTCTACAACTCCCTGAGAGGAGGGTGTAGAGAGGTGGGGGTTGGCCTCTTCTCCCAAGGGAATAATAACAGGACCAGAGGAAATGGTATGACGCTGCGGCAAGGGAGATTCAGATTAGATATTGAAATTAGATATTAGGAAGAATGACTTTGCTGGAAGAGTGGTCAGGCCCTGGAACAGCCTGCCCAGGGAGGTGGTGGAGTCGCCATCCCTGGAGGTATTTAAGAAACGTGTAGACATGGCTCTTCAGGGCATGCTCTAGTGCCCAAGATGATTGGTTTGTGGTGGGGTGTAGTGTGTGGGGTTGTGGGTGTGGGGTTTAGTTGGTGGGTGGTGGTTTTGGGTTTGTTGTTTTTGTGGTGGGTTTGGTTTTTTTTGGGTTTTTTTTTATGTGGTTGGACTCGATGATCTCGGAAGTCCCTTCCAACCACTAAGATTCTGTGATTCTGTGATTCACAGCAATACTGGGCTCCAAGGCCTTGTCAGGCTTTGTCAGAACTAGAATCTATTTTAGCTTAAATTTAGCTCCATAGCCAAGGGTATTTAAGAAACTTTTGCTGCACCTGCAGCTTGCTCTAGGATCAGATGGCTCTCATCCAGCCCGTTCTAGCTGTTATAGCAACACTATTTTAATGTCAGATACCTACTGTTTGTCCTGTAACTTCAGGCAGGTTTGGTTATTTTATTGCCTAACTTGTTCTGGCTTCGATCTTGCCTATCTTTGGGTAAGCGAGTAGTTCCAGCCCAAAAGCCACATTGTATATGGAGAAAAAGATTAAGAAACCAAAGTAAGATCACAGTGCCACCTCATTTCATAGAATCATAGAATCATTCAGGTTGGAAGAGACCCTTGGGATCATCGAGTCCAACCATCTCCCCTACTCTACAAAGTCCTCCCCTACACCATGTCCCTCAGTACCCCATCTAAACGGCCCTTAAACACATCCAGAGATGGTGACTCAACCACCTCCCTGGGCAGCCTGTTCCAATGAAATTCCAATTTCTCTCTGTGTAAAATTCCTTCCTAATGTTCAGTCTACACCTACCCTGTTGGAGCTTGAAGCCATTTCCTCTTGTTCTGTCATTAATTACCTGGGAGAAGAGACCAGCACCAACCTCTCTACAGTGTCCTTTCAAGTAGTTGTAGAGAGTGATGAGGTCTCCCCTCAGCCTCCTCTTCCTCAAACTACAGTCCCAGCTCCTTCAGTCGCTCTTCATATGATATGATTTCATTGCATTTGTAACCATCTCCAACAGAAACTGTGCCACTGGGATTATTGCTTTAATCTGAGTAATTAGAAGTGTTTGTCCTACTCTGGATTAGGCTATTAAAGACTTAGAGTAACAACAAAATAATCATTCTTTACTGCTCGTCATAAAATTATGCACACAACACAATCTTTTTTTAGAAAAGGATCTCTATTAAATAATAATAAAACAATCTAGTGGGATGATAAAGATCTTGGCATTCAACCTTTTCACTCCTTTCCAAAGCCTAAAATAAATCACTCGTTTGGAGACAGCCAGAATTTCACCCTGCAGCGATCACTATGGTTTCCTTCCTTATCCTGCTCTGAACAGCACACAATTCTGAATCCTAATATTTGCATTGTAAGTTTTGTTCAGCAGTCTGGAAGTTTTAAATCTCAGCTCTCAGCCACACATGAGCCTGGCAGCCACGCGACAAGCCAAGGAGCACCTCCCTGGAGCTCTAGGCCTTCAGATGTTTTGGGGAAAAGCTTCCAAACAGGGGCAAAAAGGAAAAAGCCCTGTCCGCAGCAGAACTCCTGCAAAGAACAGCAAAGCCTTAGTTTTTGTTGTGGTTGCTGATTTATTCTTTTATCTTTATTATTATTTTACTATAATAATAATGATGATAAATAATAATAGGAATATTATAATAATTAAGAATTTTTATTCCCTGGTATTGTTGCTTTCTAACTCGGCTAATTCACTAAATTCATGTAACAGGCTTAGTTTTATCCAAAAGATGCTTTTCCAGAGCTTGGAAGAGGGGGTTCCCACACTGGTCCGAGTTGTGCTGTCTATGCAAGCTGTAAGCTATTTTCCATTCAAGTGAAGGGCAACAGTAAAGAAAACATCCACTACTCCAATCTGCTATTATCTCAAGTATTTCACATGCTCTCAGGTTTTTGAGAGCTACGATTCAGAGCAGTCCAAGCAAAACGAGACAGTACAGTTCCTGTGTGTTTAGGATACAGCAGATTAGCACCATCACCAAGAAACTGCAAGGATTCATGACTTTTCCCCCCTTTCATTATTTCTATAACTTATCAACAAGATGTCATTGTACCAGGGCAGTATCCTGGAAGATTACTTTTCATCTTGCAGATCACTGAAGTCATACTCCCGTTGACTCTGCACCTGTCATCACAACCCAAGACACACAATATACTCCAAGAAATGAGATAGCTAAAGAAAAAAAAAAAAAAAAAAAGCACCTTCAAAAAAACCACAAAAATACCAAAACAACAACAAAAAACCCCAACAAATTTATGAGATCACTGGCCTAAGAAATCTGTCTGTAATGTAGCTACCGGTACAGCTGAAGGGACTGTGTCAGAAAACTCGAAAAGGGAATGAAATGCAGCAAGGTCAGTCTGTAGAAGTAGTTCCTATCAACTCTGGGAGTGACTGCAGGACAGAAGCCATCCCAGCCCATAAAACAGGAACCCAGATGCTCGAGTCCTGTGTAACACAACATATGAAAGCTTTCTGCATGCAGTAGAAGGGGGTTATTAAAAGGCCGGGGGAGGAAAGCAGGGCTTCAGTGGACTATGTTTATATGCAAGGTGAAGTTATGGCCCCTCTCTGACCACACAGAGACTGTCTTCAGGCCAGCAGGGACCCCTGCATTGACACTGACTTGCCATTCACTTCAGGCAACCTTTTGTAGGCACCTGCAGGTAGAGGGGCAGCAAGGGAGAGCTCCTGAAAGCCAGCAGATATTCAGTCTGGGATATCAAAACCTTGGAAGTCCCATCAGACTATTTATTCTGACCTTTGATACAACTCTTGATTTTTACGTACCTGTCCTTCAGCCCCTGTGGCAGACTGGACAGGTTTGACTGCCCATTGCTAGCAAATCCCAAACATACTCAGGGAACATCACCATCATGCAGCTGAACTGCAGTCTTCTCCCTTTATTGCATCCTAGGAACATACCACCCTCCAACAACCAGCACACCCTCGGTGGCTGCTCTCCCAAGAAGGGTAACGGGGAGAAGTTCTGACATGGTAGCTACATCCTGGCCAATCTTACAGACCAAAACAGGGCAGAACCAAACCAAGTCCTCTGACTCTGTAACACCCACTCACCACCACTCACAGGTGACTCTGAGCCTCTACCACACTTTCACGAGGGATTTTTGGGGATGAGATAACACGTGTGTTGGTTAGACGTGCGTTGGTAAGATTTACCACCACTGACTGCTGCAAAACCCATAGCTACATGTACATTTACTTGGTAGAAGAACATAAAGGGTAGATATATTTCCAGGCACCGCATTTCTGCATCTCTGGTGTTTGCTCATCTGTAGCATAATAATACTCCTAGATTACTGGTGACATTTTCATTTACTGCGACTATCAGGCAGGATTTTCCAGCTACAGTGGCATTGCGAATTTAAAATGCAAGTGCCAGAGGCATTTTTAAATTTTTAATTGCTTTAACTGTTAATATTGTTTAATTATAAAGATTTACAAAACATTTACCATTTAACTTTCCTGGAGAAGGATAAAGAGTACCTGTCCTAATACCTCCTTCATTCCACCCCAATTGGTTGGCTCAGTTTAAAATATTCATTCTAGTTTTCCAGCCAGCGAGGTGCTTTGCTGGAAGAGTGACAGTACAGATAACCTTTGTGCTCAGAGATGTTACGGGTGATACGCGCACGCAAGGTTGTGCTCTATAAATAGATATGTTCAGCCAATTGCATGTGTTTCGTTTTTCAGCCTCCTTCGCTGTGAAATTTTGCTCTGGTGTCTCAGCACGTAGACAGTCCGTGTAAAGCACAAAAAAGTCTGATGCATATTTTAAAAGCAAGTGCCCGCAGCCTACATACAGGGAGTCATGTTATTTACAAACATGCTCTCACTGACCTGGAATTAAAATGAGATCCTTGGTGGAGCTCACCTTCCATTTAGGCATCAGGAAAATCAGGCAGCTGCATTTCCCAAAGCTCTGCCCTGAGCATTGAACAGCTATCACTGCAAACAGGAGCTCCTGAACCCTTCGGCATTCATCAAATCTGGCAACTTACTTCTGGAGCCTACTTTTGGGTTCTCTCTGGGTTTTTCTTGATACTTTTGGGTATCAAGAAAACCAAACCCAGGCCCCCAAAATGTTACTCCAAAGAATTAAACACGTCAGATTTCACTTACACAAGTTTTCCTGGCTAATAAAAATGCTAATAAAAATGCTCTGCATCCCAGGGGGGGGGTTACACCTCCTGCCAGGATAAGGCAGCTGGACTGGGTGCCATCCTTCTTGGCCGAGGGTCACTGAGATTATGGGAGCCTCCGTCTTTTGGCAGAGCACAGAAGCATCCACTGCAGTGGTTGAAATCACCATCTAACATCATGGCAAGTGAGATCCCACCCCGGAGCTGGAGCCGAAGGGGGACTGCTCCTGACTGAGCAGCATTCACAGGAGGGAAATTCAGTTCCGTGGGGAGGCTAGGAGAGAATCCCGGTGACACACAGCCAACAGAAGAGGTTTGGGCATGAGGAAGAAAGTCTGCCTTAACGTAGCACTCAAACTCAGTGACAGAAAACTTTACACGTGACCTGAATTCTTTGTTTCAGGACCCAACTAGTCATAGTGTAGCCTGGGAATTCAAAGACCTGGGGTGAAAGTGGGGAAATCAACATCCTGGAAAAAAAACCACACCGTTAGGTAAAAGACGTTAAGCAAAATCCTTGCTGTTTTCTATTCTGCATTCTCTTTCCACAGGCAAATTGACACCATCTCTGACTCACCATGGGCTATCGGTGTTAAGAGCATTGTGAAGAAGAGCAGCTGTGATGACCACATGACTGTGAAGGAGGCCTTGAAAGTATCCCAGCAAACAAGGGTTCAAACAAAACAAGGTGAGCGTCCTCCTGCACTTTCTTCCAATACTTCAACTGTTGGCATTCAATTCACATCCAAAAAGGGAAAAAAAAACCAATCCAAAATAATAGTAATTGAAAAAAAAAATAATCCCACAGCCAGTATCCAGAGCCTGAGACCTACAAATGAGAAAGGAAAAAAAAAAAACCGCAGTTAGTAAAACAATCAAGTTTTTTTGCTGTGTTTCTTTGCTGCCAACAGCTGTAAAGGCAAATGTCTTCTGTCACCCCCACCCCTGCCCCTTCAGATGTATGAACATTCCCACATACAACAGGAATTAAAATTTGTCCCTCTGCAGAGAGCCAGTTTGTGCATCACTAATGCTCTGCTTCCTCTCACAGTTTAAGACAGCAGATGCCCACAGGTCCACAGACTTCAAAGTTGACCAGAAAAAAACAAGTCCATGTGTATTGCATCCTTTCCTACCTTCATGGGACTTCTTCAACACTCTCCTGAAAATGTCTGGGTGTCTAGAAATCACAAGCCAACTGGTATTCCATAGCTGAAGTGGGTTTAACTGGTGCCTAGGTTGTGTGATATTCTCTTATATAGAAATGTATTTCCACCCCAGCCACTTCTTTTCCACCTAAACCCCCCCAAGTACAGCGGAGCCAAAGAGTGAGTGCAAGCTCCTGAAGGAGCACGCGTGGCAGCATGCTGGCAAGTCAACAAACTGAGGACAAGAGAGGTCACTTGGCCACTTGGTGTAGGCCAGTGGGGTGAGCACATGAGGGAAGCACAGTGCTGTAGGAAAAAATGCAACTCGGAGTTGTGAGCTGCGCTCCCCGGCCTGCCTCCCCCCATCTGTTCAAACAGAAACCTTCTTCCAAGAGATGTAAGCACCTCCACACCAGCTGGGATGGTCCCACTGTAGGGGTTTAAGACACCCAGGCAACAATCCTGCTTTCTCTGTAACCTCCTGTGCAGGTGGACGTACTGCACAAAAATTATCTATGCAAACATCTGCTACATGTCCTGAACGACTCGGGCAGAAACTGAGCCCAGTGTTTCCTCCAGTAGCCTGGCATGGCACTCTGCTTGGTTTTCGTGGTGCTAAGACCTTTCACTCTATTTGCATTTCCCCCATGGCTCTGCTGCTGGGGCTGATGCCAAGAGACCAGGCGGTAGGAGGATGAGTAATATGGTTTGGGAGAGCGGCTGCCAGTGATACCACAGAATCACAGAACCACACGGGGTTGGAAGGGACCTCTGGAGATCATCTAGTCCAACCCCCTGCCAAAGCAGGGCCACCCAGAGCAGGTCCCACAGGAACGTGTCCAGGTGGGGTTGGAATGTCTCCAGAGAAGGAGACTCCACCACCTCCCTGGGCAGCCTCTGCCAGGGCTCTGCCACCCTCAAGGTGAAGAAGTTCCTCCTCATACAATCATAGAATCTTCCAGGTTGGAAGGGACCTTAAAGATCATCCAGTCCAACGATCAACCTAACTCTGACAAAAAAATAAATAAGAAATAATCAATAAAAAGTCACTAAACCACATTCCTGATGACCATGTCAACCCGTCTTTTGAACACCTCCAGGGATGATGCCTCAACCACTTCCCTGGGCAGCCTATTCCAATGCTGGATAACCCTTTCAGTGAAGAAATTTTTCCTAATATCCAATCTAAACCTCCCCTGGCACAATGTTAGGTGGAACTACTTCTGTTCAAGTTTGTGCCCATTTCTTCTTGCCCTGTTCCTGGGCACCACTGAAAAAAGACCGGCCCCATCCTCTTGACACCCTCCCTTGAAGTATTTCTAAGCATTGATCAGATCCCCCCTCAGCCTTCTCTTCTCCAGACTAAAAAGACCCAAGTCCCTCAGCCTCTCCTCCTAAGGGAGATATACCTGCACAAGCCTCTTTGTCCCGTGGTTTGAGGTGTCCTGAAGGGCTTTAATCACTGAATCTGGACCAGGCTTTGCACCCAAGTAGCACCTAAAAGCCACCCTCACCCTATAACTAGCTCCTATGGCGACTGACAGTGACTTGGCCACTCGCTCCTAGTCAAGCTCTGCAGTTATTCATCGTGGGATTAAAAAGAATGGTCTCGTCCATCCCACACGCTTGCAGGAAAGCACAGGGAAATCTGAATTCATGCTTGACTAGAAACAATTGCTCATTTAATTGGAGAAAGTACTCCAGCTTCCCATCATTTTAATCTCTCAAGAAGGGGATAGATGGCCACAGTGACTCAAACTTGGCAGGAACAAAACAACTCTACAGAGTTAAACCATGGCATCAGTTTGAGGCTTAGCTCCCCGCTGACTTTGAAATGATGATAAAATATGAGAAACTGAAAAGTACTTTGCATATCTGTTTTGAACTCCCTAGACTCTGCAGCCTTCGCAGCACCGGTCTAATTAAAAATCTCTCTAAAAATCTCTGATCAACAGAAGTTATTCTTCTCTGAGCAAAGAAGCTGTTTTTGCCAACGTTTGTTCTTACCCAAACCTCAGTTTGAGCCAAGAAGATATAGGAAACACTGTACTGCATGCCATTGTGATGCGGGTGTATTTCTGAAACTCCAGCATGACAAAGTGGCCTTTGTTTTGCGTCCTATCTTTGCTGATCAACTAAATCAAACCCCACATTGTTCAGAACCAAAGTCCATAAGGAAGCTGCATTTTTTTTTTCCCACTAAATATATCTGCTTGCACTGCCAAGGTTTTATTCTCCCACTCTCCTCCCCAGTCTATCCCTGAGATTTGCTCACTCCAGTGTAGCATTTGGTTTCCAAAGCTTTTTCTCAGCTCTGTAACCAGGGTGACTAAAAAGTCCAAGGTCAATATGCAGTCAAGTGGCTTCTTTATAGACATCTGAGAAAATTAAAACTTTGCTCAAGCTGCAACTGGTCAGAATGGTCACTGATAATATTTAAAGCTTGTTTTCCAACGGGGGACAAGACTCATGAATGTTTTAAATCAGACATTCTAAACAGCGACCACGTTTTCCATATATATTTTAGGAGGCTAACAGTGCACATCAAACTACACCACTGGCCATTATTTATGCATGCTCTTTCTACAGCATCCTCTGTAAAGTTTTAAATGTGAGAAGCAATTTGAGCTACACAATTTGAAAAGGCATAGAGAGATGGAGAAAGCTATCCAAGCTCGGGTACGCTGCCTGGAAGCAAAAGCTCTGCCCAGCAGGGAAGAAATGGAGGTTTGATTTCTGATTTTTATTTGTTTAAGCTGAATGAAGTTCTGGATGCTATAAATCTGTTAGAAAGAAATAACATTATGGTGTAGTAAAAAGGGGTTTGGGTGTAAACCGAAGACATCTCAAATTAGTTATGCTACCTACCCAAAGAAGGGATAATTTTCAACAAAATATTTATACAGTGGCCTTTAAAATTGTTGTCTGTCTATATATTCCTGCACGATAGGATTCAAGGATTTCATCTATGGTCTCATGGGCTGGGGCTGAATGAGCAGAAGGATTCACCTGCCCCCTGCAGAGTCCAAACACTGATTTTGAGAACTAATGTCTTGCAACCGGACAGCACAAATAAACACTTTTATCCTGCTGGAAAGAGCATTACTCAGTCACAAAGCTCTTGTGCAAAGCAGAGACAACAGGAGTAGCTCAGCATCATGCCCCATTTACTCTGGCTGTAAATCTGGCCCAATACCCCGAGCCCTGCTTTCCGTCCTGTCCTTGCAGCACCAGCGAGAGACACGGCCTGTGGGGTTCTGTCTGTACGTCCCGGCTGCCACAACCTCACCCTGCAGCCTGCTCCTACAGAGACTTCAGCACATTAGGCTCATCCACAAATATTATTATGGTGGATAAGGAGCTGGCTGGATGGTCGCACCCAAAGGGTGACAGTCAACAGCTCAATGTCCAGGTGGCAGCCAGTAACGAGTGGTGTTCCTCAGGGGTCAGTACTGGGACCAGTACTATTGAACATCTTTGTGGGAGACATGGACAGTGGGATAGAGTGCACCCTCAGCAAGTTTGCTGATGACACCAAGCTTGGTGGCGCAGTTGACACGCTGGAGGGAAGGGATGCCATCCAGAGGGACCTGGACAGGCTGGAGAGGTGGGCTCGTGCAAATTGCATGAGGTTCAACCAAGCCAAGTGCAGGGTCCTGCACCTGGGACGTGGCAACCCCAGGCACAAATCCAGGTTGGGTGGAGAATGGCTGGAGAGCAGCCCTGAGGAGAAGGACTTGGGAGTGCTTATGGACGAGAAGTTCAACATGAGCCAGCAGTGTGTGCTGGCAGCCCAGAGAGCCAACCCCATCCTGGGCTGCATCAGGAGAAGTGTGGCCAGCAGGTCTCGGGAGGTGATTCTGCCCCTCTGCTCTGTGCTCGTGAGACCCCACCTGGAGCTCTGTGTCCAGCTTTGGAGTCCTCAGCACAGGAAGGACATGGACCCGCTGGAACGGGTCCAGCGGAGGGCCACGAAGATGATCAGAGGGATGGAGCACCTCTGCTGTGAGGACAGGCTGAGGGAGCTGGGATTGTTCAGCCTGGAGAAGAGAAGGCTCCGGGGAGACCTAATAGCGACCTTTCAATACCTGAAGGGAGCCTATAGAAGAGCTGGGGAGGGACTCTTTGACAGGAAGTGTAATGATAGGACAAGGGGAAATGGTTTTAAATTGGAAGAAAAAAGATTCAGATTAGATCTCAGGAAGAAGTTTTTTACTCTGAGGGTGGTGAGACACTGGAACAGGTTGCCCAGGGAAGCTGTGGCTGCCCCATCCCTGGAGGGGTTCAAGGCCAGGCTGGATGGGGCCTTGAGCAACCTGGTCTGGTGGGAGGTGTCCCTGCCCAGGGCAGGGGGGTTGGAACTCGATGATCTTTGAGGTCCCTTCCAACCCAAACCATTCTATGATTCTATGAGTCCGTGATTCTATGATTAATAAATCCACAACCTGCCCTGAGAAGCGCCAAAGTTGTTTGACAGAAAAGGGCACCGCTGTGTTAACCAGATGCATAGTAATGCTTCAAAATTACGGGTGGTTTTGTATATTGTTTAATCAAATAATCCCAGTGCGTTTGTGGACTGGATATCTTCGGGGGAACACCTAGCTGGGAAATGAGTAGAGCAACCCTTTTTCTCAATGGACACACAACCCTTCTCATGCAGCATTATGAGATGCAGAAAGAGGCCTGCAAAACAAAATTCACTGAATCTTCGGGTTACCTCTAGAGAGAGCACAGCCAGAGAGAGAAAGTAGAGCACGTGTCTGTGAGCTGCTCATGCAGAGTGTTACACTTGCTGATGCAGGAAGGGGATACACCATCACAGTGAAAAATTTAAGGGCTATACTTGACCTAAGGGTTGAGTTCAATAAGAATTGAACCACGAAGACATCGCTGCCTGCATTGATTAAAAAGAAAGTTGTTCTGACCTTTCTGCCCAGAGGGCTGCCCCCAACACTCTCTTTGTCTGGTCTGCAACCAAGCATCACCCAAACTGGATGTGCATGCTGGCAGTTCCCAAAATCCAACTGACAGAACAAGGAGAAACCCAAAGGAAAGAAAGGCCTTGTGGTGAGGAGATGAGCAGTGAAATATTTGTCAAGGCGTCGTTCATAAAAGAGCATTATGGATACACTGACAAACTTGAGATCTACCCGAGCCTGTTCTTCAGCAGCTGATGCCAAGCTGTAGATGGAGCGCTGGCTGAGCTCATCTGTCGACGGTCTACAAGAAGGGTGAAAAAGAGAAGGAAACCAGTTCATCTGGTGAGTGAACGGATAAACTGAACTCAAAGCAGAATTCCGAGCAGCGCATGCCACACCTGTCAGAAATCCACTTAATTACTGCCTTCCTCCAAACGTGAGCATTTGCACCTGCTCAAAGCTGGACGTGGCAAAAGCTGCACAATGTTGAGGTGGAACTTCTTCTATTCAAGTTTGTGCCCATTTCTTCTTGCCCTGTTCCTGGGCACCACTGAAAAAAGACCGGCCCCATCCTCTTGACACCCTCCCTTGAAGTATTTCTAAGCATTGATCAGATCCCCCCTCAGCCTTCTCTTCTCCAGACTAAAAAGACCCAAGTCCCTCAGCCTCTCCTCCTAAGAGAGATATACCTGCACAAGCCTCTTTGTCCCGTGGTTTGAGGTGTCCTGAAGGGCTTTCATCACTGAATCTGGACCAGGCTTTGCTCCCAAGTAGCACCTAAAAGCCACCCTCACCCTATAACTAGCTCCTATGGCGACTGACAGTGACTTGGCCACTCGCTCCTAGTCAAGCTCTGCAGTTATTCATCGTGGGATTAAGAAGAATGGTCTCGTCCATCCCACACGCTTGCAGGAAAGCACAGGGAAATCTGAATTCATGCTTGACTAGAAACAATTGCTATAATAAAGTGCAACTCAAAGCAGAGTTAGATACAGCGAACTCAAAGCAGAATTCTGAGCAGCACATGCCACACCTGTCAGAAATCCACTTAATTACTGCCTTCCTTCAAACGGGAGCATTTGCACCTGCTCAAACTGGACGTGGCCAAAGCTGCCTGCCTGCCTCTGTCTAGGCAGCTGGGGTACAGCCACAGGAGGGGCAAGAGTGTTTTTACAAGGGCTTTTAAACTAGCAAAAGCCAGATAGAAATGCCCTGGTGCTTTTTATCCCGTTTTACTTACAGCAATTTTCTCCCCACCCTTGAAAACATGCATAGTGAAAGGAGCTTAAACCACTCCGTGATGCAAGAATTACTTTATATTTCTTAATAGAAAAGATTCCTGTGCTTAGGTACTCCTTTGGCAGAAGTTACTTACTAAGTAGAAAATAAGCATGATGTTTCAAACAAATATTGATTAAATATGCTATTTACGAGGGGAAAAGTTTTGAAGTAATTAAATTCCTTAAAGCTGATGGGCCAAGCTGGAACCACAGATGTAATTCCCCACTCTCAGCACCTGCTACTTGAAACAATTCATTTCAGACATTTTCAGAATTTCACTAAGAAGAGAGGGAAGAGAAATAACCCCAGCAAGGAAAGAGATAACATGCAATCTCTGCAAAAGTAAATTAACTGCAATTTAATGTTAGAAAATCTCTTTTCAGTAAAAGCATGACCCATATTGCCACTCCCACTAGGAATGGCTAAATAAAAGATGTGCATGAGCAAAAAGATTTGGTCATGAGCTACCTGCAAAACACCTTTCTGTACCTCCTCTTTCTGTAACACAGGCTCTGCCCCCATTCTCTCTCACATCTCTGCTGAGGCTTTGAACTCAGAAGGAAACTCCTCAACCCCCTCACCCCGTATGCACAAAACTACAAGGTATTTCCAAGTCCCTGTTTCCAGGCAAGGCTGAAAACCAGCACTTGCACCTCTGCCCCTAATTGCACATTCCTGTATATCTGTATTGTTTGAAAACCCAAGACCCTTCTTCCCTTTATGCCTCTGTCATATATTACCTAGCACTCTGAGAAGCATTTTTAAAAATATTAAAAATCCTTAGATGCACTATGGGATTCGCTGCAAAATAACCCTCAAGTGTTAACTGAGTTAATTCATTCCAGATTAATCAAGCCTTCTTTGATAGGAGCACACCCAAATACAGACCAGCTGGATGTAGTAGCTTATTTTTTTTCCTGTGCAGGTGAAACGAAGGCTTTTGTGCTTTTCCAAAGGTCAAAAGAGAAACTTAAGTTTCATCAGCTGCTTGTTGATTTTCTCATTCCACCCAGGACCAAGGCAATTTCAGCAGAATACGATAACCCACCTGAAAGCAAAGCTACCCACGCATCTGATGACTTCACGCAGAAAGATGGGGTGAAAGAACAGAGAGAAAAGGAAGAGCCTTGGAGACGTGCTCCAGAGGCTTAGAAAGCTTGTACTGAATTGTATGCACGAATACCACAGCTACTGAATGCTCCAGCCTTTCTTTTAGCACCTGCTGGTTATCCTCGGCAATATACTTAATTAGAGATTTATAAGAGAAAGGTACATCATTCACCAGGTCCCTGCATGTATGTAAATATATGGTAACACATGCAAAATTTCTGAAGGTGCAGGGTATCGTCTGAGGATGTGGTAAAATATGCAAATGTTTGTATTGCATTTACCACCCCTAGATTAGCAGAGCCTTTCTGAAAACTGATCAGGAAGAACTTGGTCCTCTCACTGGTTAAGCATCACCTGCTAAAGCAGCTCACAGCTGGCTAGAAGCAAGTCAGTCCCTCCACCACACCAAACCCCACCGTAGGAAAAAGCCCCCCAAGCCTTGGGCAAAGCCATGCAGCCCTGAGCACAACCTGCACAGCACCACCTGAAACAGCCCCCCTTCACCATCATACACAGCAACTATTGCAACCGTGTTCTGCAAACTTTTGGGGAGGTCACAGGGTCACAGAATCACAGAATCTTCTAGGTTGGAAGGGACCTTAAAGATCATCTTGTCCAACCGTCAACCTAACTGACAAAAATAGACACCCACACAACAAACAAGGAGCATCATCACTAAACCATACCTCCCAGCACTACATCAACCCCTCTTTTGAACACCTCCAGGGATGGTGCCTCAACCCCCTCCCTGGACAGCCCATTCCAATGCCTGAGAACCCTTTCAGTGAAAATTTTTTTCCTAATCTCCAGCCTGAACCTCCCCTGGCGCAACTTGAGGCCATTTCCTCTTGTCCTGTCACCTGTGACTTGAGAAAAGAGACCGACCCCACCTCTCTACACCCTCCTTTCAGGGAGTTGGAGAGAGCAAGAAGGTCTCCCCTCAGCCTCCTCCTCTCCAGGCTGAACAACCCCAGCTCCCTCAGCCTCTCCTCATAAGACTTATTCTCCAGACCCCTCACCATCTTTGTCACCCTTCTCTGGACCCGCTCCAGCCCCTCAATGTCTTTTTTATGGAAGGGGACCCAAAACTGGACACAGTACTCAAGGTGAGGCCTCACCAGTGCCCAGTGCAGGGGGACAATCACCTCCTGAGTCCTACTCCCCACGCTCTTCCTGACACAGGCCAGGATGCTGGTGGCCTTCTTGCCCACCTGGGCACACTGCTGGCTCCTGTTCAGCCCACAGGCCACCAACACCCCCAGGGCCTTTTCTGCCAGGCAGCTCCAGCCACTCTGCCCCCAGCCTGGAGCGCTGCAGGGGGTTGGTGGGACCCAAGTGCAGGACCTGGCACTTGGCCTTGTGTTAAGATCCACCTCAGAAATTGATGATACCTATATAAATACACCATCTTTCTCAAACGTTATAGTTTGTGGCACATCTCTATAGAGGGAAAATAATACATAGGCAAGTTCTCTTCACAGTATTGCCAACAGTTATGATTTCATTGCAAAACTCTCAGTATGCGGCAGCTCCTTGCAATAATAAACATTTCGGCTTTCTTTTCAAGTTAATTTGTCCTTACAGAGAAAAGCTGAAAAACAGGACCCAAATGCAGCTCAGAGGCTTAGTAAACTGGTGGTAAATAAACATAACTCAACATATTTATTTTATTTGAAATGCGCATGACTTTTAATCAAATCTCCTAATTTTTTTCCTACGGATGAGTCACGATGTTGAGAGCCTGGGTCAACAATACCCTTGCGATGCCTGTTGGCATTCTACAGAGCCTTCGGCAGCTCTTCTGTGATAAACAAAACACGTGCAGTGTACGCATTGAAAATGGAAACAAGCTTAGCACCAGGGTCAGCACAACTTCCCCTCACTACCACTAGAAGAACTTGATATTTTGAGGCATCGCCTCTCCCGTACGTACCAGCAGCACTTACCCAAAGGTTGTGCCGTGGCTATAACTGACAGCACAGACTCTGCACTGGGTCGTGCTTTAACCTGAGGAAGTGACAGCCTCCAAGGAGGAAATAAGCCAAAGGAAATGACAGAAAATTCCAGAAGAGTTCAAATAGCACATCTTTAAGCGATGTGAAGCGGGATATTAGGACCAGAGGTGGAATCATAGAATCATAGAATCATTGAGGTTGGAAGAGACCCTTGGGATCATCGAGTCCAACCATCTCCCCTACTCTACAAAGTCCTCCCCTACACCATATCCCTCAGTACCCCATCTAAACATCCCTTAAACACATCCAGGGACGGTGACTCAACCACCTCCCTGGGCAGCCTGTTCCAATGCCCAACCACTCTTTCAGTGAAAAATTCCTTCCTAATGTTCAATCTAAACCTACCCTGCTGGAGCTTGAAGCCGTTCAAGGCTTCCAATACTTCCAAATGCCTCTGGATTCAGCCTTTAAAATAATTTTCACTATTCATTTATCCACCCTATCTCTCCCTTCGCACTCCATCTCCTTCATAACACCGCCAATTTTCTTCCTTTCCTCTTCCTGTCAGGAAAGGACCTCTTTAACTTACATTGCCCAAAATTATCCAGCAGCTACAGATGTAGAGGGGGAGAAGAGTTCGGTGCCATTTGCCATCTCGGCAAGATTGGGTTTTGGGGGTGGGTTTTCTTCCAGGTGGGGGTATCTCATTCACCTGCAGCTCATCAGCAGGAAGCCCCAAAGTACATGTGGGTGGGCTCCATCTCCCCATACATCAGCCAAGAGGAACAGGAGGACGGCCCTCAGGTTTTCAGAGCCCTTTGCTTCCAGAAGTGGTATATGCCAGAGAAGAATCTCACTTGCAAAGATGATGGTTGTGGGCCCTGCCATTCAGGAAAGGGGGAAAGGGACTGCCTGATGACCATCTCTTGGCACGCTCCATCACAGCCCAGCTGGCCCCGTGGCTCTTTGGATACGAGGTTAAACAGCAAAGTGAGAGACATCAAGAGCTACAGGGAATTGAGCACTGCTCAGCGGAAGCAGAAAACCTGCCCTCTGTGAAGGCTGGTTTCCCAGGATCTGTAAAACGTGTCTCCTGTGCCTTTTTATCCTGCTTTTGCTTACTATTCCCTTCTCAGATGGATGGCAACAACTATTACTTGTGTTGCACTAAGAAAATGTAATTTCCTTCACTTTTTGTGCTGATTAGGAAATTAACAGGCAGTATAGGCAAGGTTAATTGCTTTTCTCATTTAAAATGTACTGCTCTTGAAAGAATTAGAGTAACAAGAAGAGATCTCCTATACACAAAACTCTGCGCACACGTGCACACTATCAAATGAAACAAAAATTGCTGGCAAATGAGATTCATGGCAAAAGCCAGGTGAATAACGTGTTTTTACAAGAAACTTATCTAGGAAAAAGTTAAGTTTAATCGTCTTTTAGATCTGTTATGATGTAATGAATGTCTATTAATGTTTAGCAGCAAATTGGGTTTTAATGATCATTGCTATTTTTGGCTGGTGGATGACATGTAGTTTAAATATAAACCAGATTTATGTTTTACACCAGGATAACTTTCTTGGATGACTCTCCTTGACTTAACCTCTTCACACCCCACAAGACATTTAATATAATTTTATTTCTAATAGACTGTGAGCCAATAGGATCATATTTGCTACTACTGATGTTTTCAATGACAAATAAAATCAATGAAGTTTATACTGAAGATACGTATAAGAGATTAATTAAGTGTAAGTGGCTTGGAAAATATTAGGAGGGTTATATTATTCAACTGAATGATGCAAATGAAGAAAGAGTCCGGACAGAATTAACATCTATGAAAAACTCCTGACCTTACTGTGTTGGAGAAATCTTAGCTATAACGTGTTCTTTTGTGGGCACTCCCAAAAATTAATATTAGTAGGGGAGAAACTTCATCTCATTTTTCAACACCAACAGTCAACCTTAAGCATTCATACCTACAATGAAAAAAAAAATTAAAAATTGTCTTCTTAGACCCAGAGACAATAGAGCAGCCCAGTGTGTTGCTAGAAGAAAAACAAACAGCACTTGATGTAGTACAGAAAGAGCAGGCAAGAGAGGCAAAGCTCTAGACTGACTTGGGAAAGCAAGACATTCACACAGAAGCAGCATCCTGCATCACAAAAAAGTAAGAGATGTGCATGCAAAAGAATAAATGTTGTATCTAAATTTTTAGTTGTCATATTTTCCAATAAGCTACGCACCCAGGAACAATAGAAAAAGCAATAGGCCAAATAACAGAACAAAAAGTATTTACAGTTCCCTACAGCAAATGTCTACGTAGGAATAACAAAGAGCCTGTTTTTCCACATTTTACTATGTTAATGACTTCTGTTGCACATTAAGCAAGAGTTCAGCCTCTTTGATCTTTAGAAGGGGGAAAAAAGAAAGAGAGATTTAATTATTGCACTAATTTTTTGCACAGATAATTCTGTTATTTATATTCTGTTAACAGATGTCACCATCTAACCCAAAACCTGGTTATGAAAGGTCCTGGGTATTCTCACAGTAAAATATAGCTTTCCTCCTTCTTCCCCTTTTCTCCCCCATATTATCCACTCAACAAAGAATGGGAGGAAAACACCCTTTTTTGCAGAGATTAGAGGCGTAGAGAGAGCAACTGGTAATTTCCATGTGTGCCCTTCAACTCTGAAACCAAGCTTCAGCCAGGAAGCGGACTATTTCCAGCTGGCTTTGGTAACAATTGGTAAATACTCGATATTTCCTTAATCCCCACAGAAGCAGCCCTTCCAATGAGAGCAACTGAACCCAGTCCAAACTCAGACTAAAATATTGCCCCCCTCCAGTAATTTGTAGTCGCCTTAGCTTTGTCCCTCTCCAAAGCAGTACTTTGGGGCCACTGCGGTACAGCTGAAAGTCAACACTTCTCTTGGTACTACAAAGGAAACATTCTCTACTAGAAACTCTGGAGGGAAAAAATATTTATATAATACAGATCACATACACTTCTCTTTTCCCTTTTGAAGTGAAACAAAGGCCAGATCCCGCTGAAACCGCAAGATGGAACATTTAAACCCGGCTGGAACTTCACCAGGAGCTCCCAGCTGAAGCCTCTACTCTCTCATCACCAAGATCTGCATGGTGAGCATTTCTTCTCCAAAAGGACTGGCCCCCTAATTCTTGCAAAAGGTAGTTTTAGAGGCAAAAGGCTTGCTTTTTTTTTTTTTCAAATGAAAAGCTACTTACTCCACTAAGCACATGGGTTTTTAAAAGATGCTATAAAGTTTCTAAAGGATAAAATGTTTGGGTGGGTGAAATGCTAAAATTAATTAATTCCTTGAGTACCTTCCCGCAGAAATTAATTGCAAGGACAATCAGGACAAACGTGATTTTTAAGAAAATTGTGTTGGGCAGCTGAGTAAGGAATGAGAGGTGCTTGCCCTATTTTTATGCCCCAAAGTAACCAGCCAAAAGAGAAAATACATCTGTTTTGAAATTTGCCAATCTAAAATGGGCCTGCCTCAGTAAACCTCAAATTAAACACATTTCTTAATGGCCTATAACATAGTAACAGCACTGAAAGATCCACAGGAAAACTGAAGCTGATTATTACCACAAAAAATTATCTGAAGTCCCAGAAAATGATGCAGTATCATGTAAGGAAGGAGAGGGAGGAGGAAGGAAAAAAAGCCAAATCAAACCCTGAAACTTTCTCAGTGCCTTCTTCCCCCCCAGGGTAAACCTAATCTTACTTGACTCCAGCTGAAATTAAGGGATTGAAATTAATCTTTTAGATAAATTATTGCAAGACTGGAGAGAATGTATTCAACAACAATGTTCTCATTTGTAGTTTGCCAAACTGAAACAATGAACTTCTCTAATATTTTACATTTTTAAGTACACATTGAACTTAAAATAATCAAGAAAACAATGTAAACACGTAACTCAGTCACAGGCATCTCGCAAAATCAATATACAGTCAAGCTGAAATGAGATGGCTGGACCAGTGAGGCTCTGCAATGAACCTAATTACTCAGCTTCCATTATTTCTAAGGAAACAGTGAACAGTCTCATTTCCATGTACCCCGAGTATAATAGTTGTAAAATTTGCAGTAACACCTTTATGCACCTTTATTTGTGGTGGCAGAAATAAAACTTCTGATTTTACTCTTAATGCACTGCTTCCACCTAGAAAAAGCGAGATGTCTCAGTAGTCAAGGAGAAACATTTAATTGTAGAAATCACATTCAATTCCAAAGAAGAAATTAAGTGCCTCTGGAAACTATAAGCCAAGATAATTAATCTGATACGTGGTCTGTTTCTTGTGATATTTTGCAAGGGACTCTATACATACCAAACTGTAGCTATGTTTGATATGCAAGATGAATCTGGGGGGAGGAAGGAGAATTTTGGTATCTCCTGAAACGTTTCCTGTGAAATGAAGGACACTTTTCTCATCCTCTGCAGGGAAGGGTTTAAAAAGCACTACTCTAACGTGAGCTCACCTGAGGTCACAGGCAAAATCCCACTGATTTCTGTAAGAAGCAGCACAGACAAGAGAAAGCCTTTGAAAACATCACCCTAAGCCTAGCAAGCAGCAAGTAAAACCTTTGTTATTTAAGGTCATAGCTGGAAGTGGAACTGCAATAAAGTATTTCATTCAATTATCTGAAAAGCCATTCATGGTAAACAACAAAAGGAAACTTTTTACTACATCTTTACTTTGACTTATTTCACTGTAAAAGGAGTAAGCACTCTAGTTTATAAAGCAAGAGGATAAACGACAAAGAGAAATCAGCCCTAAACATTTTGCTAAAGCAATCACTCCTTTGTTCATGTTGTTCTCCCTATAAGGGAGGATTCACAAGGGTAAAGCAGGAACACTGGGCTTCAAAAGTAACCAAAATTGGCAAATTGTGCAGAACGATAGTGTAATTGTTTAGCACTTGGCATCAGCGTGGATCTAAGCAAGCAAGAACACAGATCTCCTGTGATGGGAAATCTATCAGATGTAACACAGCCAAGTGATGGCTAAAAAGTCAAACATTAAGATCCTTTCATCCACTGCTTACCTTATGCTTACATACGTTTCACTTCCAAAGCAAAGAGACCCCAAAGAGGCAATGTCTGAATTGGAAGAAAGCTATTTCACCTAAGAGGAACATCAAGACCTTCTGTTGATCCAAACTGACCATCAACAAAACCAGCAATACCTAAAATTCGTTTTCTCCAAAGTAACATTTTTCCATGCAGGCTTTGCCTGGACTGTAGTAACAACAGGGAGGGAAGACTTGAGCGTGTCTTCTGAGGGCGAGAAGATGCAAGTTGCTTCCTGGCTTCAGCCTCCCTGCTGACCACACAATTTAACACTGCCTTTAGCCAAAGCATACGTTCAGTGCAAATGCAGACAGCATAATTCAGCAATGTATCACGCCACAAGCCTGCAGAGCAAGATCCCAGCCAGAGCTGTCTCATTACAGAAGAAAACAGAAATAGCATTCATAAATTAGATGCAATCATCAGGAACAGTTTAGCATCAAACACTTTGGAAATCTATGTGTATAAAGCCAAAGCATTACACGCCGGTAGATTTCAGGCTGTAGATAGCTTTAGGGTAAGAGTGTAGGGAGAGCCCAAGTAGGACACAGTTTGCTATCAGAACTTTATCATGGAGTTTATGCATGATTTCTTCCTCCTGCATTAGGAATTAAAGCCACTGATGTGGTTGAACCTCAACCCCACCGGGCTCAGTCCCAAACCCACTGCCTTTTCCCCCAGAAACGCTGCCATGAGTCCAAACCTTTCATTACTGTATGTAAAAACAAGACTGAGGCAAGAAGTATGGGCTAGCCCACCACTGAAAGCTAATGGGTGGACAGTAGTGGAAAACATAGATCTCCCTAGAATTATAGTCTCCCTACTTTGTAATTAAATGCTAGTCACAATTAACCCAGAACAGCTCGTCTTAACAGTGGGCCTGCCCTCTGGTGGCAAACTCACCAGTACCAGCTGTCAGGATGAAGGCAAGGTGCGTTTTGTCCATCCCTACCCAACTCCAGCATTACTGAAGCAAAAAGGCAGGCAGCAGGGAAGAGAAGCAAGAGAGCGAGGTACGTTCCAGCCTTGCCATCCTCAAGTGCCACCACACAATCAGGGCGAGCACTTGACTCTCTTGTGTTTCAGCTCTCTCTGTCTACTTTAGTTTCCTGCCTGCCTTGAAACGCGTTCGCTGAAGTTTAGCTTTCAGAGAAGCAAGGCGTGAGACTGAAGTGTTCTTTCACTCATCTTTCTCTGACCTAATCTGGTCCTTGCTACTCTCATCTACCAATGACTGGTAGTGGAGAAGCAGCATCAGAGTCTTCCCTACCACGCATGGCAGCATTGTCCCAGCAAACACTATAGACCTAAAAAGCTTATGGCAGGAATAACTGGAATTAAAGCTCAGGGTTGTATGAAAACACAAGAAAAGGGGGAAAGGGGCGAGGGGGGAATCCTGAATTAACTGGCACAGTACTTTTGATCCATAGGACTTCCTTGTGCCTTCCTCTCTGCAGCATTACACCACCTTTCCTTGCAAAAACAGCCAGCACCTTCGAATCATTTTTGTGTACTAATCTTCCAGTCAGCAGCAGGGTTTTATCCAGTTTAAGTGAAAGTGTCAGTCAGACTGGTTCACCCTATCTAATGAAGCTCATGTATACAGTTTCAGGGAATATCTACAAGTCCAAACTTAAAGAACACACCAGGACTAAGCCTTCCTCATAGCCCTTCAGCATCTCTACAACTCATTGCTGTAATTTAAATTGTCGGAGTTCCTGCGAAATGCAACCCTTAAAACACATTCCTCTGTCTTCTTAACCAAACAGCATCTGGAAAGGTGTTCCCATGTTAAGCAAAAGGACAAAGAGGAATAATCAGGAATACCACAGCGTGGTTATCAGAGGCAGGACAGAAACAATTGCAGGGACAACCAGTGAAGTGAGAGCTCGTCATCACAAAGCCAATAATTGTGTCCATGAGGCTAGCAATTCCATGAAAAACACTTCAAACTGAAAACATGCAACTTGTATCTCCGTGGTGTGAAGCAAAGCTATGCTGTAGCAACAGTGAGAAAACTAAATCAATACCGTTCAGGGTCAATATTGGCAAGTCACTAACCAAACGAGCAGCAACATGAACCTATTGATTCTGTAGAGCCAAACTTCCATGCTGTTTTCTTTACCTTCTGAAACATTTCTACCACCTTGTGAATTGGAAAGCTGGAGACTGAAACTCCTAATTAATACTTCCTAAAAACCTGCAGTCACACTTGGATGATTACAAAACTCCTTGGTAACGTGTTCTGCTTGATACATTTGTCAAAATACTTTATGTTAAGAACAAAAATTGTTTTTTAATGATTGTGCTGTGGATTTGTCAGGCTGAGCACTTAGTTATGACAACCTCAGGCAACTCAGCGAGGCTACCTGGATGGGTTCATGACATGCTCTGCCTGACTGACAACTGCTTCTGCTGAGCACAAAGGAGTGCAGACAAAGCACATCACCATGGGGGGACAAAAACAGGTAAAATGAGTGCATGGGCTTATTTTAACATGCATCCAGAGACAGAAAAGCCTGTCAATCACTTGCATGTGCCAGTCTTCTCTCCCAGCCAGGTGAAAGGCTTCTAAGGATGCACTTACCTTCCCCTCCCTCCCCGCTGCTCCCCTGGTCTCAGGGTGAAACCCGGGGCAGGATTAGAAAAGAGCTGGGGGATAAACACATCGGTAAAACAATAAATACCAGCTAGACAGCTCTGGAGGTCAGGAGATGTTTAGGAAGATTACAAGTTCAAAGACCACAGCAGCAGCAAGTACTGACAGATCAAGTGTACTTCTCCTTCTGAAAAATATATGCAAGTTGCATATATATATATATATAGTACATATATACTACTGATCATTTTCACTCTTATTTCAAATTATTGTGAAAAAGCCCTAGAAACTGAAGGGCTACCTTACTAGTGCTCTCCTACTGCAGAGTGCAGCCCCTCAAGGTGGGGACACCCGAAAGAGTATCTTGAACAAGTCAGAGATCTGGGGGTTTTGGAAGAAGCAGCAGGGGTAGGATGGGGCTGCACAGGTCCCACACACCTCCTAAGGGTAGGATGGGGCTGCACAGGTCCCACACACCTCCTGAGGGTAGGACGGGGCTGCACAGGTCCCACACACCTTCTAAGTGGTACATCAGGGGAAGCCCTGCCCGGTCACTGGGGCCACCATGGCCAGCCCTGCTCCCTCCCCTGCTGGGGGGACGGGGTAGAGGTCCTGGTGGGGGCAGCACCACCTCAGGTGGTGTGGGGCCTGCCCCATGGCCTCCTTCCCAGGCCCCACCATGGGTCCCTGGGCCACACAGCAACCCCTGAACCCAAGGTCTCACTTTGGTGGCCCCTCAGGCAGCAATTCTCCACAGCCACCACCTTCCCCAGTCCAGGCTCCACAGTGACCTGCTGCAAGGGCCCAGCAACCCAACAACAACCAGGCATGGTTTCTCCAGCAGCTCCATCCCACACCCACAGCACAGAACTGTCACCCTCACGTGTGGCCCTCCATGGAAACCAGTGCGGAGGCTCCCAGACATCCAAGAGAGAAGACACAGGTCCCTAATGCTGCTTTCAGACCCCAACCCAGGACATATCAGGCACACCAAGAGACCATTAACTTGCTAACCCAGGTTTTAGGCCAAGCAGGCAGGAATAATGGTTTGCAGAACAATCATTACTTAAGATCAAGTGACTTGAAGCCTGGGGAGGCCCAAAATGCCCCAGTCAGCCAAAAAGTGTGGTGAGAACATGGCTGCTGTCCTTCACCACGCCAAGAGGTCAGGCTGCCTTTAAAGAGTCAACCAACACCTATAAAAGCACTCCAAAAACAACACAGCCTTCACAAAAGGTCTGCATCACTTCCCCTTTTCCTCCAAAATCATCAGATTTTAAACATACCTTCAGAGAAACGGTCCTGCCTTTAACAGTAAGTGTTTCTTATGGGCATCAGTAAAAGATGTAGCGCTACAGAGACTAAATGGGACTTATAGAAAAGAAGCCATAAATCTTTGTCAGCCTCTCAGAAATGAACACTTAATACAACTGGCTTGGAGTACTTCACTTCTCGCTCAGCCGAGGTACCAATTATGGTACCACTATGATAAATTTTAATCATTGTTGTTAATGGCTCCCCCAATTTATTTTATCCCTTCTCTGCACTAATGAGCTGTGCTCAAAGACTCATGATTCAAGTAATTCCCCATCACAGTTGAATAAAGCAATCTTTTGGATTTCGACCTATAATACTGCTGACCTATTCAAAGGCAGACGAAAGGACTCCAGACATTTGGACATACACAAAGTTTGGGTCGGAAAGCACAGTTACAATGCAGCCAGCAGGCATTGGTTTTCCCTTTTCTTGCCCCTCTTTCTACTGCCATTCTTCCTGGCTTCTCCGCCCACCCCGCAGCGCTTTGATTTCCTTATCAGCAGGCAAATCCTTTCTTCTCATATTGTAAAAGTCAGTGTAAAACCAACACATTGTTTAGGGGCCCAAACACAGAGTTGCCTACTAAAGTTCCCCCAGCCCTTTCGTTACTAGTTGGCACTAATTTAACAAGCAGTTTTATGATGTCAAAAGGGGTAAACACGTGGCATGCTAGCAAGAAGCCTCCTCGCTTCTACAAAACTTGGCACAAATCCAGTCTCCTTATCACAGTAGTGCAAAGGGAACCTACCACAGCAGGACCAACTAGAGGAACTGCACATCCTTACCTCCTGCGTATGATGGAAGCACGTCACTCAGAACAGACACCACCTCCAAAGCAACAGTGAAGGGGCTGAGGAAAAATGTGCAAAGAGATTCAGGTAGCCTGGACACTAATGTTTCCCCAGATGAGATAAAATCACGTGAAAAAGCAGTAAATCAAAACATATTGAAGAAATCCCTCCTGTCCCACCTAAGTTGGGGAACTCAGTGCCACAAGAGGGTGATGAAGCCAATTCACAAAAGCAGCAGATGTTTATATCCCAGTCCCTAATCCTCACGGGGTCACAAAATCCATGTGACCAGGTTACCCTAGAACCATTTATCAAACAATCTCTTCTGTGCTCGGGATCTAAGGAAATGAGAGAGGAAAGTCACATACAGAAGAACTTTCACATTTGTTGCAACAGCAAGTAGGTAACATCGCCGCAAACATATTCTGACTAGGTTTTACCAACATTCCCCGAGAAACTTATGACGAAAGTCATCCAAGCAAGAGCACACCAGAGACAACTTCTCTTCTATGTTAATGACTAAAAATAAAGAAATAAGCAAGCTTTTATTTCTTTATTTTTCTCTTCTCCCTCCTTCTCCATCCTTATCAACTACTTATATTCTTTCTTGGCTAGTTCTAGGTTGTTGTTGTGTTTTTTTTTTAACTGCCTTCCTGCTGTGTGCCAAGTATATGGGAATTTAAAGCAAAAGCCACTTTCAAAACTGTTTTTCATCCTGAAGATGCAGTGGGTTTCAGGCACAGTGTACCCCGTATCAGTCTTTGGACTATCTGGCTGTCTAAGCTCCAAAACTACGAGGAAAATACACTGATAAATGTCCCCAGTGCCCTCTTGGCATAACAAATATCTTCATACAGAGAAGATCCTAACTGTTCTCCACAGCGCACCCTCCCTCCGCGAGTGGCAAAATCTCAGGAACAGCGTGGGGAGTAGGGCCCGAGAGGTGATTGTCCCCCTGTACTCGGCACTGGTGAGGCCTCACCTGGAGTACTGTGGCCCGTTTTGGGCCCCCTACCATAAAAAAGACATTGAGGTGCTGGAGCGGGGCCAGAGAAGGGCGACAAAGATGGTGAGGGGTCTGGAGAATAAGTCTTATGAGGAGAGGCTGAGGGAGCTGGGGTTGTTCAGCCTGGAGAAAAGGAGGCTGAGGGGAGACCTTATTGCTCTCTACACCTCCCTGAAAGGAGGGTGTAGAGAGGAGGGGGTGGGTCTCTTTTCTCAAGTCACAGGCGACAGGACAAGAGGAAATGGCCTCAAGTTGCGCCAGGGGAGGTTCAGGCTGGATATCAGGAAAAATTTTTTCACTGAAAGGGTTATCAGGCCTTGGAATGGGCTGCCCAGGGAGGTGGTTGAGGCCCCATCCCTGGAGGTGTTCAAAAGACGGGTTGATGTAGTGCTGGGAGGTCTGGTTTAGTGATGATGCTTCTTGTTTGTTGTGTGGGTGTCTATTTTTGTCAGTCATGTTGATGGTTGGACAAGATGATCTTTAAGGTCCCTTCCAACCTCGAAGATTCTGTGATTCTGTGATCTTCTTTACGACGAAGCTGTGCTCATGAACAGTTATACTCTTCCCAGAGCGTTGGAGGCAGCTGTGACAGCGGGTGGCCGTGACGGCTCCGAAGCCCTGCAGGGCTTTCATGAGGAAGAAGCACCACCACCTCCCTCTGTACGTACAGGGGCCACTTTCAGGGTCGGATCACGGCAGCGGCTGGGTAGGGAATGGTCTCGTGAAACACAGCAACACATTTCATGGTGGATTTCCTTTTTACTTTCTGCCCACAAGCTCTGTGCCATATGGAGAGCTGGCAAAAGGGAGAGGACAGATGTCTGGAGACATTATAGTTACTATGTTAACTGCCTGCGAGTTTATTCATCAAAAGGTGATCACCCTTTGTTCTGGTAATTTATTTTAACTTTCTTTGCAGCTTTGAGAGGTTGACAGCAAATCACTATTACACAGTTCTCAAAAAGTACCGAGTGATTTGCAGCCCGATTAAAAGGCATCGTTCTTGGCCCGAAATACCAAACATTAAGCAAAACCTACAAAGGCAGAACACAACTAAAAGGTGACAGCAGCAGAAAAGGAGATGAATGGAAGCTCTCTCTGTAGCAAGGCAGGCTCCGTACAGGTTTGCACACCCACATATGACACTGGACCAAGCTGGATGTCACAGACATGCACAACTACACAAGCAAAAAAAAGTGCTGCTGCAGCAAAGAGAAGCTTCTTTCTCTGCATTCAGAGAAAAGGGAAGTTTAAAGCACTTAAACAAGCTCAACAGAAAGACTACCCTTTTTAAAAGAAGGACTTGGATGTGAATGCTATAATAAGAAAACAAAACTCACTGCAGAAGCCATTGACTTTCCAGCAGTGTTTCACAGAGACAGAGCTCCCATGAGATGTCCTTTGATTCAACCTGGAGTTCATTTCCTGTGGCATTAAATGCCCATGTGGTTCTTGGAAATAGGAAAACAATATTGGAAGACTCAATCATTTAGAAAATCTCTTTCAACAGTAAATCTGCTTTCAGAGTTTGCATCCTGTAAGCAACACTGCCTGTGGAGAAGCAGCCATTGGCCACACGAATCTGCAGTCTCACAAGCTAAAGAGGGAAGTCCAAGTGAGAATTCAGCTCATGGATGGGCACAAAGCCCAAAACTTGTCACACTATTTGGAGGAGTATCATAGATGAAAAATGAAGTCAGCTTCATCCAACTCTAACTGATGTGAAGTTGAAGGGAAGCTACCCTGGCATCACCTTCACCTGAGCATTGTATGAACAGCAATAGTGAGGTCACAGACATTTGGTCAGAGAAAAGGGAGAAGTTAACTATCCCTTTTCCCTGGGAAGGCATGTCCTAGAGGAAACCTTGGAACACTACTCACAACAGAGAAAACTCAGAAAGCAGATGATGGAGTAAGTTGGTAAAAGGGGAGTGAGCTAGTAGCATTTTCCTCAGTTCTGCTACCAACATACCTATGATCTGGACAGGCTGGATCGATGGGCCAAGGCCAACGGGATGAGGTTCAACAAGGCCAAGTGCCGGGTCCTACCCTTGGGTCCCACCAACCCCCTGCAGCGCTCCAGGCTGGGGGCAGAGTGGCTGGAGCTGCCTGGCAGAAAAGGACCTGGGGGTGTTGGTGGCCTGTGGGCTGAACAGGAGCCAGCAGTGTGCCCAGGTGGCCAAGAAGGCCAACAGCATCCTGGCCTGTGTCAGGAACAGTGTGGGGAGTAGGACTTGGGAGGTGATCGTCCCCCTGTACTGGGCACTGGTGAGGCCCCATCTTGAGTGCTGTGTCCAGTTTTGGGTCCTTCACTACAAGAAATACATTGAGGTGCTGGAGCGGGTCCAGAGAAGGGCAACGAAGCTGCTGAAGGATCTTGAGCACAAGTCTTGTGAGGAGCGGCTGAGGGAGCTGAGGGTGTTCAGCCTGGAGAAAAGGAGGCTGAGGGGAGACCTTCTCGCTCTCTCCAACTCCCTGAAAGGAGGGTGTAGCAAGGTAGGAGTTGGTCTCTTCTCCCAAGTAACAAGTGATAGGACAAGAGGAATTGGCCTCAAGTTGCTCCGGGGGGGGGTTAGATTGGATATTAGGAAAAATTCCTTCACTGAAAGGGATATCAAATATTGGAACAGGCTGCCCAAGGAAGTGGTTGAGGCACCATCCCTGGAGGCATTTAAAAGTTGTGTAGATGTGGAGCTGAAGGACATGGTTTAGTGGTGGATTTGGCAGTGCTGGGTTTACAGTTGAACTCGATCTGAAAGGTCTTTTCCAAACTAAATGATTCTACGATTCTATGGCAAGAGGCTGCTCTTTATCATAGCACCCCTATCCGGCATCTTCACCCAACTGTGATTAAAGGGTTATAAACTTTCACCCAGTCCAAGTATGGCTGTGGAAGACAGTGTCTCTGCAGAAATAGCCTTCATTAAGTCAGAGTAATAGGAAGACAAGAAAAAAAAAAAAAAGGTGGAGCATCCATGCTTTATATAAGTACCAATGTATCTTGGCACTTCCTCCAGCATAGAAATGATTGCCCCCTTCCTTGGAAGGGTTTATCATTTACAGTGGAGGGGGAAAACAACTGGAAACCACACTAACAGCTCAGGGAAATAAGAGTTGTGAGGAGGTTCTCAAGAAAAAACATCATTTGCCAAGTCTATCACCTATTTCTTCTGGCACTTCATGAAACTGCCTACCCATTTTTTCCACCAAAATTCAGGTCAGTTACTGTCCTCCCTTCACAGTGTCACAGACACACTGAAAAACCACATCAAAGCATTAGCTGCAGAAGCAAACTGCCGGGCACTACTGCAATGCAGGTCAGGCACACTAACATTTTTCTTTCTATTTTTCTTTTTTGCCTGTTCAAAGGCCAAGCTTATTCCCCCCGAGAATGCAAATCTCAGCCACCTGTGAGGAGGCAGATAGAAGGGGCAAGCAAAAGCTGCCATCCCACTGCCTCCCACGGTGATGCTCGTGGTTAGCACAGAGGTGGCAAATAATGTGTCACCTCCTGCAACAGGCTGAGGGCATGGTCAGCAACAGGCAAAGGAGCAGCATGCACATACAGAACAGCCTTTCTCCTCCCAACTACCAACCCACACAGCCCATAAACATGCAGCGATCTCCCCAAGATCCTCCACACAAGAGGATTGTTAAATAGGTGCTTCTCTGAAGAGAAAGAAGAACTTAAGAGCAAAACAGAGACTATGATAATGAACCGTTCACAAGGGCTTTATCTCCACAGGGGAGGGATTTGCTGGTTTTAAACTCTCAGCCAGCAGATGATGAAACTCCTCTCCCCGGAGTTTATTGACCAACTGTAAACAGTGTGAATGTATGCGCGCATGATTGTTTTTTTTTTAAGCTCCTATTACTTTAACACAGGTTTAAAGGAACCAACATACATTGTACCTAATGCAGGAACAACTGAATAACAAATGCAAGACCAAATTTCATGACTTCTCTTTTTTTTTTTTACCTACTTACCTCCTGATATCATATACCAGCACAGAGAAGCACGAACACAGGACAGGAACAAAAGGAATTTGCAATATCAAAGGGCCAGGTTCCAGGAGCCAGCACCTCCATACCTGATACTGGGCCAAAAAACCCACAGTCAAACCCAAAACTGAAAACCAGCAGTGGGGGAAATGCAGCCTGTGTTACCTTTACTCTCTGCTCTTTCTCCACAGTGTTATTCCTTAATGTACCCGAGTTGCTCCTGTTTCTCGGAATGTTACTGTTCTTTGACTCAAAAAGCGGGTTTGGTTTTGTTTGGGTATTTTTTAGGAGAAGAAAAATACACACACACTCACAAACTTAAGGACTGGCTGGATTGTTCTTTACCTTTCAGGTTTTTCAGGTGTGGAGAAGAAGGGGAGATGTTTCACCTTACCAGAGAGCTGCGTGACTTTTTTTTTTTGGTTCACAGCAGAGCTTGGAGAGCAAATCTGAAGCTGTGATTCCCAGGCAGTAATGGGACTGAAGGAGCTGAGATTTCAAGAAAGATACCAAATAGAGAGAGTTTCACAAGGACACTGCTGAAAGAGGCAATTCTGAACAGTTGTTTTCAGTGGCTTGTGCCACCAGCAGACACCACTCCTGCCTGTAAAGGCGGAGGAACCCTCGGCTCTCTGAACAGGCAACTCATTAAACTGCACTTAAGGTCAAAACAGCCAATACACCCACAAAACTGACTCAGATAGGCAAGGATTTAGGCTAAGTAGGCATTTTCTCATCATTTTCAAGTTCTGTGTTACAGCCTTATCTGGACTGCACTCTACCACAATACAATATTCACTGATGAACATGAATAAACGGGGAACTTATGTCTAGCTGCAAACACGAAACATTAACTTTATCTTGGCCATCATAGTTTTTTAATTAGAATAATAAATTTTCACAATAAAAAGCCCTATTTCCTGAGACCCAATTGCTTCTACCATAATTAAAGGAAGGCGGTGGGAATCAAGCCAAAATAACACTAGAAATGGCCTGTGAGCAGAAGGACAACTCTGCCCATGACAGCAACGTGCCCATAAACCCAGCATTGTTCTGAAACAAGCTATCTGATAACCCGTTACCTAATAAATCTGGGCAAACACTTACTTCTGTGGTAAGCAGGACGTAGCTCTCACAGGAGAGCAAACTGTCTCCAATTATTTCGTCCCTATAGGACTACAGCAAATGTGTGCCTGTAGACCACAACGTCCCAGCACTGGGTATCTCACAGTCATTTGCCCATGAATCAGGCATGTTGCTACAGGTCCAGCCTCTGAATTTCACTGAATTTCACTGAATTTTTTCAGAGTTGGAAGGGACCATAGAGATCATCTAGTCCAACTCCCCTGCCAAAGCAGGACCACCCAGAGCATGTCACAGCATGTTACTTGTCAGCATTGATAAGGTCTCCCCTCAGCCTTCTCTTCTCCAGACTAAAGAGTCCCAGCTCTTTCAGCCTCTCCTCATCAGGGAGATGCTCCAGTCCTTGAATCATCTTTGCAGCCCTACACTGAACTCTTTCCAGTAGTTCCCTGTCCCTCTTGAACTGGGGAGCCCAGAACTGGACACAGTATTCCAGTTGTGGCCTCCCCAGTGCAGAGTAGAGAAACCTCCATGAGAAAGCACGCCTGAAATTTTTTAATCAAGAACTGTACTCAGCAGGAGTGGTGCAAAATTCTAAATCAGTCCCCTGCTTCTTCCCTCAGCTTATTTTGGCTTCTTGGATGAGAAGCAGACAGCTCGTACATACCTGGCCATCAGTCAGCTTCAGCCTGTGGATGTGACTACTAATACAAGTGCTTTATAAAAATATTATAGATTCACAATTCATTAAAAAAACAATTAAGTAACAGCCACGTACCTTATTCTTTATTTTAAAAATAAGCCTCATAGCAATATAATTTCACATTTAAAAGTCACTTGGGAGAGAAAATGAGTACTGGGAGCAGGTACACACTGCTGCCCTACGTCCCATGCATCCAAAACGTTTGCATTTTGCTGCAAGTAACTATAGGACCAAAAGCAGCCCTGAGCAATCAGTGGACAAAGCACCTCAATTAAAGTACTGAAGTTTCAACACCAGAGATGAGGAGAGAATAAAAAAAAAAAATACAGGAAAACATACACATTAATATCATTTGTAAGAAGTCCAGGAATGATAGCCAGAGAGGGAAGACCTCGCCACTGCTTGCACAGGGACTGTTAGAGGCTGTGCTAGGGGGAGAAGAGGGAAAAGGTGCCTTGATATGGCTTTGTTCAGAGTTATAACAACATATTCTTGAGTACAAGCAAGGGCATGGATAACAGCAACACTTATGACTAGCTAAAACTCAGGCTACAGAAAAGAAGCACCTTAGAAAATAAAAATATGTGTGACGTGCTGGAGGTTAAAAACGCATGAGCTAACGGTCCCTCCTAGCTGTAAAAACCCATAATAACCAAATCCAAAATGCCAGGCAAATAATTCTCCATCAATTACACATTATAAAACAAGCTGGCAAGGCAGACGATGGTTTGGAAGATGGAAACCCAGGTAAAGTTAAGGGGCTTGGGGCAGGCAACGGAGGAAGTCACTGGCTCTGAGGTAACCCACCAGATTACAGCTCCCCTCCCTCCACGGGCACCTTGCTTTGAGTTTATTCCTCGTTCAGCTTGCCTGCCAGTATTTCTGCTCCATTTTTTAAGCCCCTCACAAGGCACGCATTGCCAAGGTCCTCTCAATTTCAATGAAACGGTCTGTGGAGCAAGAGGGGAAGGTCAGTGCCACCAGACCCTTGGCTTTTGGGAACCTTCCAGGGGGGAAGCACGACTACACTGAATTTCTTCCTACTTGTGTTGGTCAGGTTGTTAAATGCGCTGCCGGTGTCTGTGCCATGTTAGAAGGGCTCTCTGAGAGGGGGAAAGACAGGTCAGGGGGATTATTTGATTTGAACTCAACAGCTACAGAAGAGAGCGACCCCGCTGGAACGGATTCATGCTTGGGGAGCTGAGTTACGGTCAGCATTATTTCAGCCCCCTCCTCACCCCCCCCGAGAGCTCAGCAGGCCAGAATACAAATTAAAAGATTATAAATAGCACTGAGCAAGGGGTTTTTGTTACCATCTCTGAGGCAGCACTGTGCTGACCTGCATTCAGGTTTCATCACAAATCTGAAATTCAGCTCGAGCTCCCAAGAAAAGTTCAGGGAAGTGTCAGCACCACCCCAATGTGGGCTGTGAATTGGAATAACCCCGTCGCCTGTCTCTCCTGGTGCCCGAGAACCATTTACAGCTTCAGCTTGAAGCCAGATATAAATGGATGATCTTGTACAGTCTTTAACCAAGACCTGACATTCACGCAATGCATTCAGAACAGCAAGTCAGCGTTCTCCAAAGGAAGAGAGAAGGCACACGATCTCAAACTAGTGAGCATGTGCAAGCTTCAAACTCTTTCTCCAGACTTCATGCCAAATCAAGATGCTTGTCGTGTCCCGATGGAAGTAAATGTTTCTTCTTACCCTGACTGGTGATGAGAAGTTGAATGGATCATGGGGCAAAACAAGGAGCTGAGATTTGGGAGCCGGTGTTCTGCTTATGCCTCTGCAGCTCATCTGTGATATATGGCCTTGTCCAGCCACTGTAACATACTCATGCTTCTCACCACTTATGCTGCTAAAATTTGTATGGTGAGGCCACACCTTGAGTGCTGTGTCCAGTTTTGGGCACCTCAATACAAGGGAGGGAGAGGGTGCAGAGGAGGGCAATGGAGCTGGTGAAGGGCCTGGAGAATAAATCTTATGAAGAGCAATTGAAGGAGCTGGGACTGCTCAGTTTGAGGCAGAGGAGGCTGAGGGGAGACCTCATCACTCTCTACAACTACTTGAAAGACATTGTAGAGAGGTTGGTGCTGGTCTCTTCTCACAGGTAATTAGCTAGAGAACAAGAGGGAAAGGCTTTAAGCTGTAACAGGGTAGGCAGAAGGAGTGGTCAGAGACTGGAATAGGCTGCCCAGGGAGGTGGTGGAGTCACCATCCCTGGATGTGTTTAAGAGTCGTTTAGATGTGGTGTTGGGGGATATGGTGTAGGGGAGAACTTTGTAGAGTAGGGTTGATGGTTGGACTCGGGGATCCCAAGGGTCTTTTCCAACCTGAATGATTCTATGATTCTAAAATTTGTATGATTGGTTTAAGGTCACTCTTCTCATGGAGAGCATATTCCAGTTTAGTCATAAGCCTCAAACTGACTTCCTGGTCTATCAGAAAAGGACTTGGGACCACGAAAAGAGAACTGGTTTACCATGCTTGAAAGATTTAATTTTTTTTTTACTTTTCATGCCTTCCAGTTGCAAACCAAAATATTTTTGCTGGAATTATTTCAGCCAAATGAAGACTTCAGTCCTGGCTCAGAGCCCTGCTGCTCTAGGTGGAATAACTTTAAGTAACCTCAATGATACTTTCTATCTTAAAAGAGCTCTCAATTTCCATATAAAGCAAGCGACAGCTGACAGCAGGACGCCAAATAAGCTATAATGACTAACCCTGCCATCAAACGAGGAGACGTCATTATGCAAGACTGGGCTCTTCACAGTCCCAACTCATTTCAAGTATAGAAGGTATCAGTATAGCAGCTTTGAATTCATGGTCACGAACCCACCAGTTTCTAGGGTAGGTATCAGTATAGCAGCTTTTCAATTCATGGTCACGAACCCACCAGTTTCTAGCAAAAAGGAAAGAAAACGAGCAAGACGGCAGAAACCTTATCAATTGTGAGGTAAGACAAATGCTAAAAATGGACCTTTTAATGCAGTGTTTCCCAGACCAGAGCAGAGGGTTCCTTGCTATTGATCCTCCCCTCCAGAGGTTTTGCAGAAGACCTGTGAAAAGAGACTGGTCTGAATGAAGGGATCCTTCACAGTTGTCCAGAAGCCTTTAGGAAAGGCTGATGTTAAATGTCACTTTTCATGCTTCTGTCTCACAGGCCTCAAGGAAGGATGGGGCTTATGTGAGAGTCAGTGTTTATTTTTCCTTCTGCAGAGATGCACACTTCAGTGGGAAGGCTTTTCTCAGTCAGACACATTCCTTGAGAAAGACAGCAATATGAAAAGGAGAATGCTTTGAAGATTCCTCTCCCCTTTTAATTATAGAGTTTTAATATAGCACTTGGGAGTAGTAAGACCAGATTATTCCACCAATATCCAAGTTGAGCAGGGTTTACCACACAATTGCTCTCACCAACACCCATGGGATTCAGAAAACCAAGTTGCTGAACACAAGCAGAGACCGCTCAAAGAGACTTTGTAGAAATAACAGGCTCTGGTTTCTACAGATGTCATTTGATAACAACGCTGCCGCTGCAGTGCTTGACGATGGCCAATCTCTGCTTAATAACACTGATGCTCTGGGAGGCATCTTCCCACCCAGCCTGCCCATTTCTAACCTTGCAGGGAGGACCAGTGACTAACACACGGGTTTGCAAACACAACCAGACTCCCGGCTCTTCCCACAGGCATTTACCAGCGTATTTTCAGAAATGCTTTGCACAGATGGCAGCAGGCTGCTGGAAAAACTGTTTAATCCTCCTCCATGTGCTTTGGAGACGGCATTAGTCTTAGAGCAGGCAGCACTGCCTTGATCTGTTGTACCAAACTACAGATTTATCAGTCTTGGTATTATTAGACAGTGCCAGTTTGCTCAAAAAAAAAAAAAAACAACAACAACAACAACAAAACAAGCCACAAAAAACTGAACATGGGCAGGGAGACCTCCGACTACTTCCACCAGACCAGGTTGCTCCAAGCCCCATCCAGCCTGGCCTTGAACCCCTCCAGGGATGGGGCAGCCACAGCTTCTCTGGGCAACCTGGGCCAGGGTCTCACGCCCTCACAGTAAAGAATTTCTTCCTAATACCTAATCTAAATCTACCTTCGTTCAGTTTAAAACTGTTACCCTTTGTCCTATCACTACACTCCCTGATAAAGAGCTCCTCCCCATCTCTCCTGTAAGAGAGAATGTACGCCCTTTAAGTACTGAAAGGCCACTATAAGGTCTCCCCGGAGCCTTCTCTTCTTCAGGCTGAACAACTCCAACTTTCTAAGCCTGTCTCCATAGGATTTGTGATCCAGCCCTCTGACCACCTTCGTGGCCCTCCTCTGGACTCTTTTCAAAAGGTCCATGTCCTTCTTATGTTGCAGACCCCAAAGCTGGACACAGTACCCCATGTGGGGTCTCACCAGAGCAGAGGAAAGGGGCAGAATCACCTCCCGTGACCTGCTGGCCGCACTTCTTTTGATGCAGCCCAGGATGTGGTTGGCTTTCTGGGCTGTGAGGACACATTGCCAGCTCATGTTGAGCTTCTCATCCACCAACACCCCCAAGTCCTTCTCCTCAGGGCTACTCTCAATACATTCTCTGCCCAGCCTGTATTTGTGCCTGGGATTGCTGTGACCCAGGTGCAGGACCTTGCACTTGGCATGGTTGAACTTCAGGAGGTTCACATGGGCTCACATCTCAAGCCTGTCCAGGTCCCTCTGGTTGGCACCCCTTCCCTCCAGCGTGTCGACCACACCAAACGTTGTCATTGGCAAACTTGCTGAGGGTGCACTCAGTCCCAACATCCATGTCACCAACAAAGATGTTAAACAGCACCAGTTCCAGAACTGATTCCTGAGGCACACCACTCGTCACGTGGACATCAAGCCATGGACAGCAACTCTGAGTGCGAGCATCCAGCCAACTCCTTGTCCACTGAGTGGCCCATCCGTCAAATCCATGGCTCTCCAGTTCAGAGACAAGGAAGCCATGCGGGACAGCGTCAAATGCTCTGCACAAATCCACACAGATGATGCCAGTCACTCTTCCCCTACCCACCAATGCTGTAACCCCCTTGTAGAAGGGCAGCAGATGTCAGACACCATTTGCCTTTAGTGAAGCCATGTCGGCTGTCAACAATCTCCTCCTTATTTTCCATGTGCCTTAGTATAGTTTCCAAGAGGATCTGCTCCATGATCTTGTCAGGCACAGAGGTGAGACGGACTGGCCTGGAGTTCTCTGGGTCTTCCTTTTTTCCCCGTTTTAAAAATGGAAATCCCCATCCTGCCATCACCCTAGGTGGCTTGGGGACAAGGCAGACCTCCTCTGCTCCTTAAACCACCAAAAATCCACGTGCAGGCCATCAGCTGGACCTCAGTAAAGGACTGGACCCCACCCTGCAGCAGGTGCATGCAGAGTCTTCCAAAATCCAATTTTTCCCCCCACTCAGACAACATGCAACATGGTTTGCAATATTCTTGCTACCATAGAAAGATGTGTATCAACACTCGAAACCAACAGGAGCTAATAGCAAAACATCAATGTCCTTTCAAGCTATACTGCACCTGATTTTCTCCTGGGCATCCAACCTCCACTGCACAAATCTATAAAATGCCCCGTAACTGAACAAAAATATCAAATCTCCTTCCAAGAATGACATTCACCTGCAGAGCCTTCTTTAACATCCTGAATTCAGAGACACAGAGTAAGTGCTGGAGATGTTTCAGGAAAGGGACAGGAACACGGTATTTTAAAAAGTGGGTGAAGTGAAATTGAGATTAAGCATAGTCTCTTTCAACGCTGCAAAAAACCACACGTCTTTCAAGCTGATCCTCAAGTCAGCTGCCTGAGATGCTACACCTGGACAGTCTGCCATGGTAAGATGAGAGGACAGGAAAGCAACAGCTTGAGGAAGCAGATACGACAGCACAAAATGTCACGGCACAAACCCTGGTCATCTCTTAATTGCCATCTGGAAACAGCAAATTTAATTTTTTTTTTTTTTATTTTTTTTTTTTTTATTTAACAAAACCAGCCTTACTGTCCTAAAAGGCAGAGGGCTCAGCGTGGACAAAGACTTGCACCAGGCACCCGGATGACTCAGATCATTTAGCTATAGGGGCACACGCAGCTGAGAGCACATCTGGCTGAGCTTCCTTCCTACAGATGGTACCCAAAAAACATTTGCAAATTTCAATACAATTACAGAAAAAAAAATATATATATTGTAACATAGTGGTAAAGGGGAAAATGGAGCAAAGGCTAAATTGAAAGTGTTGCTTTAGAAGACATTTCCTCTCCAGAGTCAGGCTGTGTCCCGTCACTGCCTGTACCTGGTAGAGCATCCCCTGATGACAGGATTTAGGACAATATTGCACTGATTTTGTCAGCTTGTGAATGGGAAAAAAGATGCACACAGCTTGTTTCAATTCCTCGGCTTTAAAGAAGATGATAAACCACATACTTCCAAAAATGCAGGAGCCTCAAGGTACATTCATATTTCTGTCAAGGGTGCAAGTCCCACACGTTGACGGACCTGTGGGACATTCAGCCAACCTGACCAAAGTCCCTTGTCACCAAAGGGTGACAAGGGAGCCTTGTCCTGCCACGGCTTCACTGCCATTGCTGCCACGACAGACTCGATCAAAAGCAGGCCTCACATGGCAATTAAAATTACCATTTGAGTACTAGCTTGTTTGTGCTTCACCACCTTTCAACATGATTTAAGCTGCTGCAGGAACAACTTTCCTAACTAGTGCCACCTTTAAAGGTGCTCGAGTGATGGAGAAGGCTAATTTTCTATTATTTTTAGTGGAGCTACCAGCCCTGACAGGCATGCAGCCAAAAACTGAAGGTCTGAGGGACTTTGTTACCTCCAAAGGCAAAGATATCAGATCCTCTACTGAATTGTCTGCGGCCACTGCTGTTTTGCTGATGAGGGCTTGCCTCCACGTGCTGGTCCCAGAGCTGCAGTGCCCCCAGGGACTAGCTCGCAGGCAGATCTGGCACCCCAGCCTCGCAGGTAGCAGCGACATCAAAGATAAAAGAAGAAACGAAATCTCCTTTATGGCCTAGAAGTTTCCCATGTTTGAAAAAAAAAAAAAAAAAAAAAGAAAGGAAAAACAGGCTGGCTTCTTGATTACCCAGGCAGCATCCAGAAAGCTGTCTCGTGTACCCTAGCGATATATTGTTGGTATCTAATTATCTTCTGCAATTTCCTGCCTTCTGAGATAGTGAGACAAAAAGGCATTTTACTTTGGTCTAACGATGTGACATTGACATCTGCAGTGAGATCTCCCTGCTGTGCAGCCGTACCCCCCCGTGCCCCCGCTCACACGCCGTACCTCAGACCCATCTCTCCTGCTGCAACACCTACTCTTTATTGGAAGCTGCTTGCGTTTTCTGCTGGCAGTCTTTGAGACACAGCCAGGCCACAAAGGTTAGCTGATGAGTTGATTTTCATGATTTATTATCTCCTGATTAGCAGCTTTCCCCCCCCCCCGCCATTCGCAAGAGTCTTTATTGGCCGGCCCTGCCCTTCATTCATCACATCAAATTTGATTTCTTATGTCATGCTCTGACAAGTTGAGGATAAAGTCGGGAATGAGCACAGCAGCTAAGCTTAGGGACAGCAGTCCAGATGGAAAACTGACAGTCTGGCTTGAAATTAGCTCCAAAGTCAGCCCATTGCCACAGAAAGGCCATCTTGTGCTACAGGGAGAGATGGCTCCGTGAGCTGGTTGTCCTGACCCCTCTGTCATGGCACCGGTGAAAGGATGATGAGAAGCAAAAACACAACCTTCTGTTCTAAAGAGGGAAAGTCCTTTCTCTTTCCATCACCCTGCTTCAGAGCCCAGAGGAGTGCTACTTCCAATACCACCTTGCTGTGCTGTGCTTTCAAAGTGGCACTCAACCTTCACCCTGGTGACAAAAGAAGAAATTGCCAGTGGGGATTATAAGGAAGACAGCAGTGGCCACAAACGACCTAATTTTCCCCAGAGGCAAGCCGTGTATGCTATTTGTTGTTCAGAGCCATCTGCAAGGAACTGGATATTTGCAAATAAAAGGAGATTAGGACAAGGCATTAATCCAGCGTCTGCTGCTCATTCATGCTGTCCCCTGAAAGAGAGCCCAGATACAACATTTAAGTCGTAACACTCTGTTCTGAGCTGCTGATGAATTAAAAAAAAAAAAAAAAAGAAAATTATAATTAACAGACACACAAAGTTGGGATATTATTTTTTATACCAACTAAACCCCAGGAGGGCCATAAGATTGTGGAGCTGCTAGGGAAACAAAGTGAGATTCCTTTTGAGGAAGGGCAGCTTCCCTTCAGCTGTGTCCATCCCTTCACCCCAGCCCCAGCAGAGAAGACACAGCATGGCCAGGAACAGGGTGGCAGCAGAAAGGGCAAGAGCTTGTCCAGAAACTCTTGCTCTTAGGAATGCATAACTTCTTGAAGCCTACCCTAACAGGGTGCTAGTTCCCAGACTTGAATGGCAAAGGCTTCTGCCACCCCTGGGAATTGTTTGTTTTGTTGTCTGATGGAAGGGCACATCAGAAAATGGCATCCACAGCTTTTACAAAACGCTCATTGCAACATGACAGTAAGGACATCAACCCAGCAAGCTCACTCCTCCTTTTTATTTGGGTTTCCTTCATAACCACAGTAACTATGTGGCTGTCAGTACTGCTTTTCTGGGGAGAAGAAAAAAAAAAAATTAAGCTTGGGGAAAAACACGCAGTTCAGAAACACAGATGAAAAGCATTTCATTCTGCATATTGTCTGTTTTTCTACTAAGCAGCCACTTTCACACGGGAATTTGTGCCTGGCAGAGCTGGTAGGCGCTCACCGCTGCTCAGATGTGGGGTTTGATACCTCTCAGATGTCGCTGGCAGGTCTGGCAGTCGAAGGCATCGCACACATGGTGCCACCTGCACCCTCTGCCTTGGGAATCCAGAGCACATTTCACATGGCAGACACCGACTGTCGGCCACTGCCATCTGATGCTTTCTATTCAGCATTTTTTTTTCCAGCTTAATTTTGTTTACTTTAAGATGGAAAAAAAAAAAGATGGCTCATTAGAGGCACTTCCCACAGCCTGCTTAAAGAACTGATGAGCCGACATACATTTTCATCAGTTCAGGTTCTCATTGCTTTACCTTTAGTTGCAGGTCTTCAGCAGACAGCAACGAGCCAGCCCAGTACAGCCTTGCAGTCCCTCCTGGATACCTAATCACAGCACCTCTGCCACCCCGAGTGATCCCACCTTCCCAACGCAGCAACATCCCCTGCTCAGCAAAGCAAGTTTTCCTGCCACTGGCATTCATTTCTCTAATGGCTGGGGAAAACAAACCTGGTTTTCAGGTGAAAATTCAGGTGAAACATCAGGCAAAAGACACGGAGAGTTGGGAAAGACATTTAGGCAAGCACCTCAGGTAAAACCCTCTGTAATAATTCCGGGAAGAGACCTGAAGGTGTTTTTACAACATGAGCTTCAAATACATGGAAGAGCCAATACCTGGATGTAATCAGCCCCACCACTCCACACCAACCAGGGGAATGGGACAGAGACCCCGCCTAATGGGGTGCCTCCAGCTGATGAAACACGGTGGGGAGACATTCACAATAGTCATGGGAGAAGCTTGGAAGCAGGGATGGTCATGGATGAGTGACTGCTTTTCTGCAAGTGGTGTCTCACAGTTCCATATTATTGCCAGAGGTAACATCACAGAATATTCATGGTTGGAAGGGACCTTTGAGATCATCAAGTCCAACCATACACAAAACCCCACAACAAATACCCAACCCAACAATTTAATAATCTCAGCCACTAGAGCATGCCCTGAAGTGCCACCTCTACACGGTTCTTAAATCCCTCCAGGGATGGTGACTCCACCACCTCCCTGGGCAGGCCCTTCCAGGGCCTGACCACCCTCTCAGCAAAGTCATTCTTCCTCAGATCTAATCTAAACCTCCCCTGCCCCAACTTCAGACCAGTTCCTCTGCTCCTGGCATGATTCCCTTGGGAGAAGAGGCCAACCCCCACCTCTCTCCAACCTCCTCTCAGGGAGTTGTAGAGGGCAATGAGGTCTCCCCTCAGCCTCCTCTTCTCCAGTGTGACAGACCCTTCATGCCAAGCCAGGCCCAAAGTTTAGCCAGGCTGTGAGGGGGTACGCCACTACCTGCATCACCCCAGGAGACATTTTGGCCCACCATCATTCAGCCCCAGTTCTCCTCTATGACTTTCAATTACAGCACCCAGCCTCCACAGCTCAGCCACGATCTCCCTTGGAGAAGGGCGGCACTTCTTCCTTTTCCCCAAACCCAGTTTAAACCCCCTCTATTTCCCATTTGGAACCAGCAAGGCCCAACAGCCAAGTCCCAACAAAGCAGGGTCCTGGGTGTTGACATTCAAAGAAAAACAAGTATCTACAGCAGAGCATGCCTCTCTTAGGTGCAAAGACTGCAAGGAGGTAGACCTGCTCTAGCCCAGTGTGGCCACCTCCTCTGAGGTGACTACTAGGCGAGTTGGCTGCACCTCCTGGAGAGGCTGCCCTCAGGACACACACCCATTTCCCACCTCCCTCTTCAAGCGTTTGCAACACCAGCCCAAGCATCACTCAACCCAGTCTTTTGGCATCCAAGTGGCATTAAACCCACCCTTGTGTTGTCGTGCCATTAATTTAAGGCAGTTTTACAGCCAGTTCTCTGATCAATAAAATGCAGAAACATGACCGAAGAAAGGAATAAGCATCTGTAATCCCATGATTACATAAATCCCTCCAGTCAATCAGTTATTAATGGCTGTAATATTTATTGGGGTTTATAGCAGGCCTACAAACCTGAGCCATTACAGTTAGACACCAAAGAAGACACTGTAAAAAAGCTATTTGATTACTGACTCCTCACAGCAACTGCTGACAGAATACAAATTTGGCTCACTCTCCTTCCTGTTAGCAAGCCTGCTAATGAGCTTGCCAATTAAGAGCCAATCTGAAGACCTTGGAGGGGAAGCTGTCAAGAACATGAACTCCCATTCCTCTGAGGAGCAGTTGCCGGACTCGTGATGAGGGCCACCTCAGACACTTCTTGCTGACGCCACCCACTGACCTCCTTATCTCCCACAACTCATTCTTCTCACCCAGGAAATACAAACACTTGTCACACACGCATATTATGGCTTCTAAGGCACAGACACTGAAAATAAACACACACCAAAGAGTAATAAAACCTCCCTTGCTCCTCATCTTTTCAGAGACCTTACTAGGTCAAATGCTGGAACCACTGGGAAAGCGCACAAACTGTAATATAATAATATAGGAAAAAAGTCACTAATTACACATCATCACGTCTATTTAATTCTTTTGGGATACATTTTTTTTTAATTTTGGGGGTGTGTGTTTCTATTTGAGGAATCGAGGACAGTTTGGGCAAGAGAATTTTGGCTCTTGACTCCCTTTGGATATTCCTGTGCGCGCACCTCCCCTCGTCAGCGACTAACTTAACGCGGTTTATGAAAGGGAAGGCAAAAGCATAAATACTACAGCAGGCCAAAGAGCTTGATGACGATCAGCACAGCTGGCCTCAGGGACGTGGGGACAGCACCCACCACTGCCACAGACCTTTTAAGCGGCTATTTCTCATTCCACTACCTCAGCCTGGCATTTAAGTGAATAATCTCATTTGAGAGCCACTCTACGCTGTACCTCTTTGCACCTCTCCCCCTTACAGCCATCCAGCAGCTGACTATGGGTGGCATCTCCAAGGAAGAAGAACTGTGACCACCACACTGCACCCCTGATGGACCCCCCGGTGATGGCACCCAGAGGTTACATCGCGTTGCAGTGCTCGTGTCCCAGGGGCTGTCGGGAAGAGAACAGGAGCTGGACTCCTGCTCTCGGTTTTCTTCCAGATTTATCAAGCCTCCTCATTTATTTCATCACACCACACGATAAGCAACCCTCTCGAAATAACCTTTAGCAGAAAGCTCTGTTACCGAAATAAAGAAATGCCATAGTTTCTCTGAAACCATATCCTTCTGGTGAAGCTAATTATGAGGAAGCTGTTGCTTAATGAAAGTTTGCTTTAGTACGACTTAAGCTATTCATAAGTTTGCTTTGGACAGCACCCAGATTTTTTAAATTAAATATTAGCAGTCTGTTAGCCTATCAAACAAACCTAAGCATGTCATATTAGTATTTTAATAGTGTTTTTTCTTCTCCCCCCTCAACCACCCAACCTAGATTTGGCTTCCTAATTGACTTGCTGCTTTAAAGTTAGTAAACTCCAAAGTCTGAGGAGCTGTCACACTTCAATGGTTTAGGAGGGCACGCTTTGTCTGGGTGATGGATGGATCAAATGTGCGCTGAGGAATGCTGCAACGTTCCTTTCATCTTCTCTGCTCCTCACAGGGCTGAGAACCGGACTATCTCTGAACCCCTTTGCTGCTAGGAACAATAATCAAATCGTCTCACTCATCATCAATGTGAAATCCATCTTACTGGCCTGAAGGGATGTTATTGAGCTGACATTACCGCGTGAGCACCGACAAAGGCATCCGTGCAAATTCATCAGTGGATCACCTGGGCACGTGGATGTGGGCAAGTGGTGGATCACCTGGGCATGCTGGGAGCTCTCTGGCTCATTAGGCTCCTTTCTGGCTATTGCCAGCCCCAACCTGTTTAGCAAATGCCATATGGCAGAGCTGCACAGGCACAGCAGGTGCCTCAGAAACGCGGGCCATGAGTGAGATAACATTCACAGGTGACTGGTGAAGAAAGGCCGACGCGTCAACCAAGGGTTGTACACGTGACAGAAGGTAAAAACGCAGAGGGAGAGCACTTATTAAAGCAATATTTAGCATTTTCAGAGTGCCTTTGCACTGTAATTATTTACTTTCAGTGCTGCCTGATCAAGTAAAAGACCGCAACGTTTCTGATCTAGAAAAGCCAAAGGTAGAAAAGGTTTTAAAACAATACTTGTGCTCTCCAAAGTGACTAATCTGGGCTATGCATACATTCACAGGCCTATATCGAATTTGGTAGTGCAAGAACAGTACTCCTGACTGCAGGCCCTGCCCGTGGGATGTGAAAGTCAGGCAGGTTTTCTAAAGCGCTGACATTGCAATTATTAAAGGTTTTACATATAAAGCTTAGTTAACAAATCCGCTGACGATGCACGAGCCGGAATAAATGCCTGCTCCTTCTCCAGAGCAGGGAGGCTCTCCCAGCATAAAGGTGAGGAGAAGAGACACTGAAACTCAATGAGGTCAGGTAAGGGGGCTGGTATTAATATCCATATATTATGGTCCATATATGGTCCATACCATCAGGGCAAGTCTGCCCAGTGGGCCCCAGAAAAAGAGAGCTGGATTGTAAGAAATCCCTTGGGATGCAGAGTCCAATCACCCAAACTTAAGCAATCGGAGGAAAAATGGGGCAGGAGGGGGACCAAGAGCACTGCAAATCCCCCCAGGCCCTGAAATACTAGAGAATTTGTTAAATCCCAGGGAGTGGCCTTGGCTGTATTCAGTAAAGGAAGATGAAGCAAAGCCTTGGCAGTGCTGGCAAGTCTAAAGGGGGTGGTAGTACCCTTCCTGCCCCTAGATCTGAGGAGAAAAACTGGAGGTGACAAGCAGGGTTGGACAGCCAGGTACCCCAAAAACATTCATGCTCTCATAAGGAGCTGCCAGCAACTGCCCACCACTGAGTCTCAGGGGTTTCAGCAGGACTTGAGGTGCTGCCCAGTGTCTGTTATTGATGTTGGTTGGACATTCATCTCCACCCTTCATCCGCACCGCTCCTTCAAAGGCCCTTGTGAGCCTAAAGGAGGATAACAAGGTGCTTTATCTTATAAAAACCTTTCTGTCTTGTCTCAAATGAGCACGGTTTCATTAGCTATGTTTCCTGTTCATTTTTGTTTGCATATCACCCACGGCAATAAAAGAAGGAAAAGGTGTTGTGTTACATCCAGTCCCGTGGTGCGTTACGTACCAGCGGTGAGGTGGACTCACAGGTGCCAGCTGTGATTCTTCCTTTGCTCTTCCCACTTCTAAGTTGTAAAATCACTCCTGTATATCATCGCATTTTAGACACCCACCTGAGACTGCTCGTTTACCTAGACATCATCATCACCCTCACCACAAGGACAAGTGAGGAACACTGACTCCCCACCTTGCTCTATAGCGAGGCAGAGAAAACAAAGCCATGGCAACACAAGTATTGCCCGAATACATAGGTACCTGCTTCAACTTTTGCCTTAGTGAAGAACCCAGACTAGGGCCACCCAAAAGCAGTCTCCCCTCACGTTTTTGGGGAAGGGAGATCAATCCCACCCACGTTCACACTGCAGCTCTGGTGTCATTTCACAGGACATCCTGCGAGTACAGCAAGGACTCAGTTGCATCCAAGGAGAGCTTTGCTGGCTCACTCTAGACAGGGCCATTTGCAGGACAGTCATGCTTTCCTTTGTTCCCCACCCCTTTTCTTCCAGCCTTCCTGGTGTTACCTCCCTTCCCCCTTCCATGCTCTGGCAGGGATGCTGAATGCTGATGAGACAATACTTGATCCATCTTCAAGCACTTATTTTCGGGCAATTAACTTGGCATCATAGAAGCACTTAAGAAACCTGGCTTTCCGGAGTGGAAGACAACTGACTAAAAAGCTAAGCAAGGTAGTAAATTATTGTCAAATGACTAAAAAAAGAGCAGGAAGGGGAAAAAAGATAAAAAGAAACTAACACTTTGATAGAGGATGTTTGCTGCTGTCGGGCCAAATCTGAAATCTGACATAAAAAGCTGACCTAACAGTTCGAGCGGCCGTTAGTGTGAGTCCAATACTGGCCACTATCAATTGTGTCTATAACAATTATCCTTTGCCATTCAGGGGTGGATGCTCTCTTTTCTGACATCTCCTGCTTGTATGTCACTGATTCATCCTCGGAATAATTAGCCAAGGCTGTAACGTTCAAAGGCTTATCAATCACCAGTGGTCTTTCATCACTAGCTAACCCTGCTATAATACTGCTTTTCTACTTCCAGGGGCAATAATTTACACGTTATCAACATTGTTCTTATTTAGCGGGTCTTAAATTCAATTCAGGGAAGCAGAATCAGAAGCAAATAATTCCATTTTCTATAAGCCAGAAATTCTGGTGGTACCCAGGACCAGGGCATGGGGAAAGGCAGTGGTACTGCCTGAGCAGTCCCTCTCTGCTGGCCACCTGGGTCTCTCCTCCCGCTCTCTACTTAACTTGGGCAACACTGGGGATTTTTTGGACACCAGAAGCATGCTGATTTTGCAGGCACAGCTTTAGACCTGAAGTGAATAAATAAGTATCAGTCGGCTTCCCACGCAGAGCTTATAGCCACAATTCCATGTTTTTCAGTGGAACAAACCCTTACAGCCACAAGAAACCTACAGACATCTGCATAATAAATTGCATAATAATAATAATTTTCCTTTAAGAAAGATGGGGGCAGAGAGGGAGGAGGAAACGTTCTTCAACTTGCAGTTTATCCTACTGGCCACTGCAAGTACCTCGTCACCTGGAAGGTGTACTGCTGCCACCAGTGAGTGATGATGTCCCAGGGCTGGACCAGTACAGCACTTTGCAAGCAGAGGTACCCAGGCTGCTTGCAGAAACAAAGATGAAGAAGGCAGGGACAGACAGAGAGGGAAAGAAATTCCCCATGTTCTCAAAACTCACCAATTAAAAATATTTAATGTATGAACTGACATACTGGTGTAATCCCAACATATTAAAGTCCACAAGGTGCATATGGAAAAAGCACCTACCATCCTCCCATCCACAGACTCACACAAAGAAGCAGGGATCTCAAGCACCCAGTGAGCGTACGTTGTAATTTATGACTTATTCTCATTAGCTAACCAGTGTTATAAATCAAGCTCTCCATATGCTAATACTTTATATAAATACATCCCAGCTCTTGCACAATATCATCCTTACTAGCATACATTTAAATTAGTCCCTCAAAATAAAGGTATATTAAAAAAACCCCAAAACATTCAATGAAACACTATCCGTGTTTCCATCATTCATTCATTAAACTCCATAAACACCATCATTCATTAAACTCGAAGGAGTTTAAAGGGAACAAAACCTAAAATAAAGGCAGAGAGTACCCTTAAGAGGCAATCCTCGAAGGAGTTTAAAGGGAACAAAACTTAAAATAAAGGCAGAGAGTACCCTTAAGAGTAAATACCTTTAGGGCAGGTGGTCCCAGTGGGGCATACAGCAGTTCCAGGGCACAGTGGCAAACCTGAAGCCACAACCCTTTATGTATCATAACCTACAACAAACCAAGGGTGAAGGCATGTAAGAGATGGAGCCTGAGATGAACAGCCCTGCTTTTCCAACCTGATTGTTTTCTTTCTACAAATAAACACCTTACTACCACCTGGTATGAGGTGGCACAGGGTACAACAGGACCAAGTACCTGGCTTGCTGTTTTCACCAAGAAATTAATTTTTAGGGGTAAACATGGACACTTGCATCAAGGCTGAATTATCAGTTGCAGACTAAGGAGCTGAACAGTGTTGAGGAGGAATTATTACACCCTTCACCTCCAGCCCCACCATACGCACCTGCATGCACTGGGCTTCCAGGGCACCAAGCCATGACACAGGCCATTGCAAGCTGTCCCAGCCCCGCTTCCCAACACCTCTAACACACCAGTTCTGCTGCTGTGAAACCCTTTGTGATTAAGGCAGGATGGTCAGGGTTTATCCCTCATGTCTCAATGCTGGAAAATAAAAATTACTTGCTCTCCTGAACCTCTCTCACACTCTTGGGCGTGTTCTCATCCCTTCATTTAACTGAGAGCACCACACACTTGAGCCACAATAACATCAAGGGAAACAAAAAGCTACTTTCAAACATCTATTGTCTCTTCATATCTCTACCATAAAAAAGACATTGAGGTGCTGGAGCGGGTCCAGAGAAGGGTGACAAAGATGGTGAGGGGTCTGAAGAATAAGTCTTATGAGGAGAGGCTGAGGGAGCTGGGGGTGTTCAGCCTGGAGAAGAGGAGGCTGAGGGGAGACCTTATCGCTCTGTACAACTCCCTGAAAGGAGGGTGTAGAGAGGTGGGGGTCGGTCTCTTTTCTCAAGTCACAGGCGACAGGACAAGAGGAAATGGCCTCAAGTTGCGCCAGGGGAGGTTCAGGCTGGATATTAGGAAAAATTTTTTCCCTGAAAGGGTTCTCAGGCATTGGAATGGGCTGCCCAGGGAGGGGGTTGAGGCACCATCCCTGGAGGGGTTCAAAAGACGGGTTGATGTAGTGCTGGGAGGTCTGGTTTAGTGATGATGCTCCTTGTTTGTTGTGTGGGTGTCTATTTTTGTCAGTGAGGTTGACGGTTGGACAAGATGATCTTTAAGGTCCCTTCCAACCTAGAAGATTCTGTGATTCTGTGATTCAAACAGCCACCCTCAGCTAGACCAGAGGTTTAGACATGCTATTGTCTTCAAACATCACCTACAGTGGATGCTCAGCCCAGAGCATTAGGACCAGGCAACAGTTTAGCCATAGCCCTCCACAGGGTCTCTCAGACTCAAGCAATCAATCCAGGGACCCGAAATTAAGTAACACACAGTTCTGCACATAGGCCCTTCCAAAACTAACTAATCCAGCTGTAAAAATATTTGTCAATGCTTCGTTAATGCCAAATGAGCCCTGCAAGCATGCAGGTTTTGTTAGGAGATCCTGAGATACTTTAAAGGTAGAGCGGGCTTTTTCCTCTCCTGTTTTGATTTCCTTGGCCCTTCCTCCTCCCCTTAAGTTCAAAAACTGGTAGCAATTTACAATTTAGAAGGTATGCATGTACATATGTGCCTGTGCACGCACACAAGCCAGAGAAGTCAGCAAGTCTCTTAGGGAAAGAATCCCACTCCAAATCTCAGGACTTGGTCCTCCATGATCACAACGGGGTGTTTCCTGGCTAATCCTAATGAATGCCTCAGGCAAAAGAATTATCCAGGCAAATGCTTCTCAAAAAAGAACAGAGCAACCCTTATATACCAGAACATAATGAAGTTTGGAAATCCTTTAATCTTTCTGCCCTGGAGTCCCAGGTAGCGCCCACCTGTAGAGTAGAGCCCTTCCGTGTACCAGCTGTCCCAAACAGAGAAAGCAAGGGATTTCAGGCATGTTCTTTAGCACTTACAGACTGAAATACAAGCACCACTGAGGAAAGCATTACAAGATAGTTTACCTTGTGATATTTATGCCATTCAGGCACTTCATCACCCCCTAAACTCCCCTACGGACATGTCCCAAAAAGGACAGGCATCTCAACTTCTCAGAGGTGCTCCACAGGGCTAAGCCAGCAAATATTTCCTTACTGCCTTTCTTCACGTCCCATGGACCACAAGTCAGACTTCTCTTTCTCCTCCGCTCACACCTCCACACCAGCCCCACTGTCTGTGCTTACATATGTGACACTTAAATAATGTTTTACAGAGAAGGCACAGGCACTTTCACCCTTCGTCACAGGCTTTGTACAACAGGATGGATTTCAACACGTTGAGACCCTAACAGAATACCAAAAGAAATGGCATCCATGTGTGGTTATACGATCTTGTGGTTTACCAGAGGACTTTGCAAACTCCCCCCACCCTTTCATGGCATATCCATGAAGACTATAATGGGCAGCCACACTCTGGTGGGGATTTTCAAGTCTCTTGACCTGCAAAGACAGGCTCGTGGGCTTTACAAGTACTGTCAACTGGCTGCCTAGCTTTTAAATTTCATGAGCCCTGAAATGAACAACTAACTCATGGAGATTATAAAACATCATTTTGCTACAGCACTTTGTTGGCTCAATAAAACCTGAAACAAAGGGCTCGTGGAGTATTTTAATTTCTACTGGAGTTTACAAGGTACATCAACAAACTCAGACCCAGACACATTTTGTAGTCCCAGATTTGCACAGGTTAGGAGGAGCCCACCATAACCAGCCCGGAGTTTACAGTCTGCAAAATTTACAACATCAGCAGAGGAAAAAAAGAAAAACTATTAAGTTTGTATATTCCTTCTGTAATGCCAGCAGACCTCACAAACTCACCAAAGTACGTACTGAGATGACACACAGCCAAGAGACATGGCCTTAGATCCTGATGCAAAAAGGGGGGAAAAAAAATGCAACCCAGTACTTTGCAAATTCTGGCACCCGACCCATAAAAGCATGTACTCTTGCTCAATGGTAAAAATGGCAGTAAACTGATGCACACTTAAATAGATCCAGGGCCTTTGTGAATATTAAAAGACATTCTGAATATCAAGGAACCTTTTCTGAAAATGCGTCAAACCCCATATCCGAGCAGTGCTCTCCTTTTTCCAAGCTTCTACCTTGGCCTGACAGAAACAGGTCACACCTCCAAAGGGAAAAAAGAGCCCTCTTATCCTCACCTCCTTCCTCCAGGAATTGCTCTGACGAGGAAAGAAAGGAAAATAATTTATATTCACATTGTTTTGTGGTTTTCCCGCAGAAGTTTTAATAGCTTCCTTCCAGTTGTCTGCTCAGTGTATAATACTCAGAGCTATCCCGAGGAAATCCCCAATGATTCAGCAAGATTTCTAATTGCACTGCTTAAAACAGTGCCCTGTTGAAGGTCCATGCCAAAAGCAGGTTAAAGGCTTTTGGATCAAGGACATTTCAATGGGTAGATAGAGATTTAGAGAGAAAAAGGCAAAGTGAGGAAATACACAGCGGTTTTGTAAGCTGTGGCTAGCTATTGTGTCTAAATAAACATTTGGGCTTCATTTTTAATAGCCTCACTGTTAGGCTTCTCCTAAGTTTACAAAACATGACTTATTATACATCTTTGCAGAACAGGCAGGCTGGGGTTATTCACGTCTTTGAAAACACACACATTTTAACAGACCCGGAGTCTGCACAGCTCAGAAATATCAAATGAAGAAAGAAATAGAGTGCCTTCTAAAGAAGTTCAAAATAAGGAAAGCATTTAATTATGCGTACTTCTCCAACGCGTGGGACACTGCTGTTAAAGGATAGAAAGTGTCATAATTCAAAAGTCTTTAATCTAATGAAAAACTACAATTGTTCAGGCTGTTTCCAATATATTCAAATAAAAGAAGATGGGTTGAGATTTCTCCCTTCAAGAAACACTCAGGAAATTACATCCCATCCAACCCTTCCCCCTCATCTTTTTGTCAGTAAATCCTATAAACCCACAAAATGCCAGGAATTAAATGCTAAGGTTGGCAATCTGTCATTGACATATGTTCCTGCCTTTTTTTTTTTTCCCCCCACCAAGTCCTGAGATAAGGCTGCAGCCTCGGCGAGGAATTTCTTAGCACCAGCTATTATTTGGTGGCTTTCATTCTCCCCCTTTCCTCTGCTCTAATCAACGTGATTTACTTCGCTGCCCCACCAGCCCATTCTTCATGAGTCCTCGGGAAATAAAAAAATAAAAATAACAGGACCTGACTTGCAGGAACTTGGAGGCAACTCTGAAGCAACACCATCGCCTTCCAGCACAACAGAGAGAGCCCCCAGACACACAGCTACGACAAAATAAGTTTCTTCCCCTTGGGAAACCCTCCACACAGGCTGTCCAAACAGCATTTACCATCTCAAGTGCTGCTTTTATTTATGGTTGAAATTCACCCTGTTGCAGAAGGGAGAGCGGCTGAGTTAACTTATTAGGAATGTTCCCGGGGAATAGGGAAAGAGGGAAATGAGATCATTCGTAACTCCAGAAACATTTACAGCTTTTATGCAAAATGTAAAATTAAAAAATCCAAACCCAACCCAAACAACCTTAAGCTGGTAATCTGCCAAGCTACAGGTGGGCTTTGTAAGGAGGGGAAGGATTCCAGCTTTCTTGCTTGGGGAAGAGAGGAAAGCACGACTTCTGGGAAGATGAAATACTTGTGATAGATATATTTACACAATATGTGGGAAGTGTGAACAGATGCTACCTAGGAGGCCTCTCTCATGACAGCATCTCCAGAACGCAAGAGGGTTTTTTCATTTGGATTTTGTTTGTGTGGTAGTCTGGGGTTTTTTGCAAAAAAAACCCCAAAAAAACCATAAACCACCAAATTAATTTTTAAGAAGCATTTTGCAATAGGAAATATTGGGTTCTAAGGCCTTCTGGATGCATCTATTAATAGCTTTTTCAGTAATTAATAACTCATTTTTGTCATCTTCTTACCTGTAGATAGCCAATACAGACTGACTCGGTTTGGATGTCGAATTTGACCTGTCACGTGGACGCTCCCCACAGCTGCAAACTCAGTCCCCATCCCAGCCTTCCCAAAATGCTGGCCTCCAGTTTCTCCTACAGCACTTTTCAAACCACTGGTAAGGAGATCACTTCTTGCAAAGATCCCCTAGGACAGGAACGGTACGATGAGCCTTGCCCAAGGCCCGATGGGCAAAGAATCCATGAGGGAATTGGGAAGGGCAAACGGGATACACATCCCCAGAACGCCTTGTGTTTAGTTTGTTATAAAGCAGGGCCTAGGTCAGTAATGACAAAGAAACAGTCCCATGACTTGTGTGGTTACAGCTACAGGCATCATCATTTTGTGAAGAGTTGGCAGCTCCCAAATAGTGACTTCCAGAGAGTTCAGTTAAATATAACCCTCTCTGCCTGAGCCAGGAATAAAATCTATTCCATTTAATATGATTTCAGCTAAATCTGAAGAGTTAACAGCCGAAGAGCTACATATTGATTATGCCACTTCCATTCTGATGAAAAGGACTTCAAAATAGCCCCAGAATCCACTATTTTCCTCAGTTCCATTCAGTTCCACTACCAAAGATTCTCTATTGTTTCTTACTATAAAGTAGCATACTCCCAACTATCCCTTCCAGGGTCCAGGTCACCCCAGACATTTATCAACCCACACAACAAACAGACGCGTACAATCACATCCCCGTGCACAGGAACACTCATTCCTCCACACACTCTCCCCTTTTGTATCCTAAGGGTAGAAAAACAAAAATAGAGGAGACTGAAGCAAGGAAATTGGGCATGCTATATTGTTTTCATGCTGTTGGCTACACAAGAATTACTCAAGGCTGCTGATGGGAGCACTATCATTCATGCTGCTTTGTTAAAAAAAAATAGAGAAATTAAAAAAAAAAAAAGTGTGATTGATAGACACACACACATGAAAACTAAATACACCAGAGAAAATGCCTGGTTAGATAACCTCTTCTACTTCTAATGCTTCACAGTGATTTAGCTCTCTACCCTGAGGGCCTGTAGGTAGATAGGCAGGCAGTTTTAATACTCTCCCCTAGCTCATTAAAAATATCAATCAGGGGAGCCCTCTTCTGAGCTGAGTGAACATCATCCACATTAAAGTAATCAAAAGTACTTCCCACCAAGGTCCACGTGGCATCTGTCCTTGTGCGGGGCCAATGCAAATGCTCATTCGTCAAAACTAACTCTTAAAATTAGAAAGATATATTTTTTCCATTTTATGTCACTGCAGAAAAACAAAGGCCGGGAGGGGGAAATTCCAGGATGGCCATAAAGCAGACTGTTGTACTTGCTGTAGACATATTTTTAACTGATCTTTATAAAAAAAAAAAAATAACCAGAAGTAACACGCTGTTCTTCTGGATACCCATAGGCTGCCTGTGGATACCACAGTCATATGGGTATAAGGCTGAGCTATGGAGAGGAAAAAAAGACAAACGGATAAAAAACATGCAGCAAATTCACAACCGAGGTCCACCGCTTAACTTCTCAGCTGCAGTAGCACTTTTTGATAGGTGGAATTTTCTTGTCCTTGATACGGTTCCTTGGAGTAACAAGCAGCAAAGGTAAAAGGAAAATCAAAGAAACCTTTCATTAGGTTCTAGCAATTCCCATGAGGTCAGTGACAGTACCTAGACAGCTGCAGATGAGAAAGCAAATCATAGAATCATTGAATTGTCTGGGTTGGAAGGGACCTTTAAGGTCATCGAGTCCAACCGTCAACCCAACTCTGACAAAAACCATCACTAAACCATGTCTCTAAGGACCATGTTAACCCGTCCTTTGAAAACCTCCAGGGATGGTGCCTCAACCCCTTCCCTGGGCAGCACATTCCAAAGCTTCATAACCCTTTCAGTGTCAGCAATTTTTCCTAATATTGAATCTGAACCTCCCCTGGTGCAACTTCAGGCCGTTTCCTCTTGTCCCATCTCCTGTGACTTGGGAGAAGAGACCAACCCCCCCTGGCTACACCCTCCTTTCAGGGAGTTGGAGAGAGCGAGAAGGTCTCCCCTCAGCCTCCTCTTCCCCAGGCTGAACACCCCCAGCTCCCTCAGCCTCTCCTCATAAGACTTGTGCTCCAGACCCCTCACCAGCTCCGTTGCCAAATGACCCCACCTCTGTACAAAAATGAAAAACCCTCTCCCTGAAGAGGGCCTGAGGTCAAGAGATTTACTTTTGATGTTGTCCTCTGCAGTGCCTGATCATCTTCAAAACACAAAAAGGAGAAAGCAAGTCTGGTAGTATTTATTACATTTTTAATCCAGCTCCAATATCAAAAGAAATCCAAGTGCAACGTTGCTCTTCACAATCGCCTTCACTAGGTGCACTAGGAGAGCACTTCTTCTGCGAGAACGTACAGAATTTCTAATGCAAACAGCACATTCTAAATTTTTTCAGATTCCCTCCCATAGAATAGTAACAGTATGAAGCCGATCTGCATTTTCTGCTCGCTTGGCTGTATTTTCCAATCCTCCTGCCTACATTTACAGAAGGTGGCAAGATATCTAAGGGGGGAAACCCTGAGATTTCATCATTTTTTGACTGGTACATCAGCCTGATTGCAAGGTGCTTCTTGAATTAAGAGCTGCTAAAATTGGTTAACCATCTAGTTAACCAAAGAAGGCAAGATTTAGCATCAAATTAGTCTGCAAACAGCTTAGCATGTCTAATGCTAAGCTCAAGCATAATTCTTCTCTCCTTACAAGCCCCACAAGCACCCTGAACCTTTCTATACCAAAAAAATATCAAGTGAGACACCATCAACACAAATTGAGTGTGTAAATCCTGCACAGTCATATTATAGGGAAAAATGAGCTGCAAGAAAAACAATGTATAAGGACCTCATATGTTAACCATTCAAAGCAGGTATGAAACCCCAGTAATTATGTGTTTGCTGAAAAGGCTGATTTTTCAAGACGGACCTAATCACCAGCAAGAGCTACACTGGGACCAGATGTCCCAGTATTAAGCCTGCCCCCACCATCCTCTCTCTTCTTTTGCAAAGAAAGGAAATTAGGGCCTTATGTCTTGGCAGTGCAAAAACAAAAGCGTGGCCTCCTTCCACATCCAGCTTCCTCCTCCTCTGCTCTACACAGAAAGCTTCTCCTTCCGTGCTCTACCCCATCTCAAGTCAGAAATCAAGAAAGTTCAATACAGTTTTTTCCTTTGTTTCTTAATTTTTCTCTGCACCAAGCTACAGACACGGAGCAGGGCCTACGTGCAGTTCCCAGACACCCCAGCCAGAGCACAGAGCGCAACTTTGGGAAAGCCAAAGGAGAAACTGTGATGAGAAAATCCCTCCTCCCTCTTCTTCACCCTGAGCCAACAAAGCGTGGCAGCACTAGATGTTCCAGAAACACTCCTCAATCCTGCACTTCAAGACATCAATATTTTGGTCAAATTTTCAGCTCTCTGCTGTGCATCCTCAGCTCCCTATAATGTGCGACCTCGGGGTACGGCGCAAGTCAAAGCTGAGAGTACAAATAGCCGGGCAAGAGCAACGGGTTATCAATCATCAAATCCAGCTTACTCTTTAACATTGTTTTTTTTTAAAAAAAAATGTTCCAAAACCCACATGGCTTTTGACTTTGGTTTGGCACAAGGTCAGCAGTCTAGCTTCTGGTCGCTTGAGCAATATGTTCCCAAGATCCAGGCTTGCTCCCAACATCACTTGTCTCTGTTTCTAAGTTCACACGACTTTCAACTCAACGCACGGCTCCAGCTCTCTGCAAACAGATGCCAGAGGCTGAGGATTGATTTCAGCTTGCATCCAGCCCCTGGGCCCTCTTTGGGGAGCCGCCACGAGGAAAGCTGAGTGGGTGTCAGTGCACCTGAGTTACCACCACCACCACCATCTGGCTCATAACTCTGTGCCATGCTTTTGCTCCTTGCTGCTTTGATTTAAACATCTCCTATTTAGGGATCCTTAAAGAATTAAGGCGAGGGGGGGGGAGGGAGGGGGAAGGGGAAGGAAGGGGAATGAAACACCATTTGTAGAGTTTTTAGCGTCTTTCTTCCATAATCGTTTTCAGCCCTCTCTCAACTTCAATGCGACCAGATTTTAAAGACAAACACGTTACTTATAATTCACAGGGAAAGCCCCTAAGAGAAATTATCTTAAAGATACCCATTAACTCAGAAATAAAATATGAACCTGCTCTGCACGGTCAGACCAGAAGACATGAACTGCAAAAGAGTCCAGCAAGAAGTGGTACAACAGTTACCATTCAGTGAAGATCACAGAATGGTTTAGGTTGGAAGAGACCTTAAAGATCACCTACTTCCAGCCTCCCTGCCATGGGCAGGAACACCTCACCACTAGACCTGGTTGCTGTTTCTACTGGACACCTCCCATTACAGGTGGGTTCAAGCCCCATCCAGCCTGGCCTTGAACACTTCCAGGGATGATGAGACAAGGAACAGTTTAAGTTATAGAGAACTGTACATCTAAAGGGATAGTAACGTCTGTCATATGCTGCGTTAAGTCTCCAGGTGCTTTTTAAGAGTACTTCTTCATTTGCTTAAAACTTGCTCACTTTGTGTATTAATATCACCACTTGTTAGAGATCCTGCCTATGGCTATAAATCAGATTTTTTTCTGAGCGGCCCTGGCTTTGGCTACTGCTTGGAAAGAAGAATAAATTAGGACCCCGAGCACCAAAGACAAAGAGCACTGTTGGTCAACTGATGTTTGTTCAACCGTGGAGAGGGTGGGCAGAGTCTGAGTGAGCTATTAGCACCAGCCAAAGACTGGACGAGAAATGGTACTGCAAACACCATCCCTATCCAGGTCTTGATTAGAGCGGTGTCACTCATTAAGTGGCTGATGTCGTTAGAGTTATGCCAGCAGAAAAAACACCACAAAGACAAGAGACGGGCTCATAACCTTTGAGTTTCGTCTGTGCATCTCAAAGTTTCAGACTTTGCCTCTGCGCGAAGCTGCTGTTGGAGGGAGATAACACCACAGCGTGTGAACGCCGAGCACCAGCTCGCCCTCCAGCACGACTTCACAGTCCCTAAGCCAGTTCCTTTTTTAAATAATTGCACGCAGACTCGTGCCGAGCCACCTCCCTGTTTCACAGCCTAAAACGAGATGGCAATTTGCTTAATGTGTAAAAATTAAGCCACTCCAAAATTAATTATAAACATTCACCTCACTTGACTCTTGTGCCAAATAGCTTTCAGCTAAGAGTCAGATTAAAACTCCAGCCTGTCCAGCTCATTTCTCTGACTTACGAAGTTAATACCTCATCATACTACAGGTGACATGCTCACCTCATTCCACTTTGCATAACATTAACTGCTGATTTTCTTCAGTGCCTTCCACTTTGCGTAACATTAACTGCTGATTTTCTTCAGTGCCTTGGTTGGGAGCAAAATGACCTATATCAGATGCGGGTAATGTACAGAAACCAAACCCAAGAACCCTCGTATGGAAAAGCTTGCAAAGACAGGATAAGACTCTTCTTATTTTAATACATATGTATGTATAAATATAAACACATATACCGACATAGAGAGTAGTTTGCTTGCAGAGGGTTTTATTTTATTTTTGGCAAATACTTGGCCTGGCCTCTTCTATAGCTGGAACATAAGCTAAAAATGCTCTTGGAGCTTTCCCTTCAAGAAACAAGAGGGAATTTCACTCCTGTATTCCACTATGTTTCTCCAACTGGGATGACTTTGCAGATTTGTAAGTCTACAAAACTAGGGATATTTGTTTTTCCTTTCTACCTTGAAAGAAGGACAACTCTCTTTTCCCACCTTTCGTTCATCTTGTCTCCACAGAGCTGTAAGTTTTTCAGTAGGGAAACAGCACGTATAACCAAAACTAAAGGGGCTCCCACCTTCACCCTCACAAAGAGATAAACACTAGCTACTCTGCTTGCATTTTGAACTATGGATACAATTTCATAAAAATGTAAAAAGAATTAAAATATTTCACTAAAGACAGTATACTGCATAATGGGTTTAGGGAAAGTAAAAGGAGATCTCATAGAGAGCTTGTCTACACTGGAAAATATCACTGTATTGGAACATGACACTTGAATAGTGCCATTAAAAGCTGGGAACAGCCTCTCATGTGGTATCATCTGGCAATGCTCCTATAATTTTTTTCCACAATACTTGCACATATTTGCACCAGACACAGACCTCCTTCTCAGTCCATATGGGAGCAGCTGGCTGAAATCACAAGTACCCTCTGAGGGTGCAATATTTTGGGACAGTTCAAACAAAACTGACTGACGCATATTCCCCCAGAGAGGAGAAAAAAAAAAAAAAAGAAAGAAATAATTTCGAAATGCTTTTCCAGAACTTAAGTTTAGTCAAGCTAAACCAACAACAAGGTAAGAATTCGTACTATGCCTGCAGGAGCAGTGTCTTCAAATAAAAGAAGTGGTACAGAAAAACAATCAATCACAGAATCACAGAATGACATGGGGTTGGAAGGGACCTCTGGAGATCATCTAGTCCAACCCCCTGCCAAAGCAGGGCCACCCAGAGCAGGTCCCACAGGAACGTGTCCAGGTGGGTTTGAATGTCTCCAGAGAAGGAGACTCCACCACCTCCCTGGGCAGCCTCTGCCAGGGCTCTGCCACCCTCACAGCAAAGAAGTTCCTCCTCATGTTTAGGTGGAACTTCTTCTATTCAAGTTTGTGCCCATTTCCTTTTCTTCCCTGGGAACCACTGAAAAAAGACCAGCCCCATCCTCCTGACTCCCTCCCTTGAAGTATTTCTAAGCATTGATCAGATCCGCCCTCAGCCTTCTCTTCTCCAGACTAAAAAGACCCAAGTCCCTCAGCCTCTCCTCATAAGAGAGCTGCTCCAGGCCCCTCATCATCTTTGTAGCCTCTGCTGTCCCCTCTCCAGCAGTTCCCTGTCCTTCTGGAACTGGGGAGCCCAGAACTGGTCCCAGTGCTCCAGATGGGGCCTCCCCAGGGCAGAGCAGAGGGGCAGGATGACCTCCCTCCACCTGCTGCTCACCCTCTTCCTGATGCCCCCCAGGATGCCATTGGCCTTCTTGGCCACCAGGGCCCATTGCTGGCTCATGGTCATCCTGTTGTCCACCAGGACTCCCAGGTCTTTCTCCTCAGAGCTGCTCTCCAGCAGGTCAGTCCCTACCCTGTCCTGGTGCAGGGGGTAATCCATGCACAATTTACAGTCAGTGGCTTACATGCAGGGTATGCAAAGTGGCACCACCTAAAGAGTGTTCCCTCCTGCCAAAGGCTGAGTTTAGTTAGAGTATTTCTGGCTGTTTGCAATCCATAACCATGTGTATCCCATCATACCTCCTTGCAAACACATCTCAAGTTCAAGATGGGGGACAGAGGGGAAGGCATAGTCACCACCCTTGCAATTCTTGTTAAATTAGACAAAACATTGTTCTGATGCTCTTCCGTGAGAAAAAAGTTGTTGAAGGCAAAAGAAAACAGCACAACGTTTCTTGGGGTTTTTCCTCCCCAGAAATTTTCCTCAACTAAATTGAGGAAATTTAGATAAGGACCTTTTACGCAAGAAGTTTTGCTGCAAAAATATTGCTGGTAGTATTATTATTATTTTCAAAAACGTGTTTATCCACTCCTTGCAAGCTGTGCAGAGAGGTCAGGACATAAGACTTCAGCCTGAGGGCCAAAAAAAAAGTCAGAGAAGCTCCAATACGTGCCGTTCCCAAGCATAGAGCTACAGGATTTCCCTTCTCCATCGAAACCCTGAATGGATACATTTCCACATGCCTTGGGAGTCAAAACCACTTTCTCCAGGCAAAACCCTGTCATGCATTTCCACTTTCTCCAGGAGATGGAAAAAAATTCACTCAGAGCCAGAAAAGCCCCGCTACGTGCAGAAGAATAACCACCACTGTGGATAGTCAGGTTACTTAAAATGGCCACATTTCCTTTTCCCTGTGGCAAAATTGTTTAAATGTGTATGGAACAGTAGATTGATAGTAACAGAAAAAAAATATATATATTATTTCTTTTTCTTCGCTTGTGCTAACTTACAAGTCATAAAAAATAGTAAATTCAGACTTATGTCCTGATAAACAAAACCGCAGCAGAGCAGGGCGTAATTTCTCCTCTTTTGCTGCTATCTGCCTCAGCTTTCTTAATTCATGCCACATTTAATCTACATGGAGGAAGTCCACATTTGTTTCCAATAAGAGAAGGAAAGTAATGAGATGTCAAGGAACAGTTTCCTTGGGCCAGAGACTTCAAAGGTGAGCCTGGCAGCTTGTCCTGCATTTATTGTTTACATCAAGCTTAAGATTTTTCTAAAGAGCAACTGCCCATTTAAAATAATTATAAGCTGCAACTTAAAGCCGACCGGCACATGAATGTATGATAAAACACTTACACCATCGTCCAAATTTTGGCATCAGCCCTGTATCAGAGAACACGTAGCTCCAGATGCTGGTTTAAAACAATAAGTACAAGCTGAAAATAAGCATATAATTCTTTCAGCTAATGCAGAAGGGTCATGCTACTTAATGCAAAAGCAACATTAAATCAAAGTATGGACTACATTATCTCAACATATGAGCTGCAATAACAGCTACTTCTGGTGTGCTATCGGCTGTATCTGCCCTGGAGTCTCCAGTAAAAAAAGTAATTTTTTTTTTTCCCCCAACTATTCTTTTAGTCGAACTTCTGAATTACAGCAGAGTTGGGAAAAACAGGGAATATATGAGCAAAAACAAAAAAAAAAGACCCTGCTTACTCCTTATCCCACAAAAGCATACTGCTCATTGAGGACCCAGCCTTGATGCTGCTGAAGCCAGCACAAAGGCTCACCTGGGAAGGGGAACGCCTTAAAACAAGGGCCGTAGCAGCAGATAATAATAAGCATTAGGATCCAGGGTCAATACTAAAAACCCCACTTAAAAGGCTCTACCTCTGCATGGATAAGCACGGCACAAAGCACCTGCAAGGTCTACCATGTGCAAACATTGACCCCAGGCACAAATCCAGGTTGGGTGGAGAATGGCTGGAGAGCAGCCCTGAGGAGAAGGACTTGGGGGTGCTTATGGACGAGAAGCTCAACATGAGCCAGCAGTGTGTGCTGGCAGCCCAGAGAGCCAACCCCATCCTGGGCTGCATCAGGAGAAGTGTGGCCAGCAGGTCTCGGGAGGTGATTCTGCCCCTCTGCTCTGCACTCGTGAGACCCCACCTGGAGCTCTGTGTCCAGCTTTGGAGTCCTCAACACAGGAAGGACATGGACCCGCTGGAACGGGTCCAGCGAAGGGCCACGAAGATGATCAGAGGGATGGAGCACCTCTGCTGTGAAGACAGGCTGAGGGAGCTGGGGTTGTTCAGCCTGGAGAAGAGAAGGCTCCAGGGAGACCTTATAGTGGCCTTTCAATACCTGAAGGGTGCCTATAGAAGAGCTGGGGAGGGACTCTTTGCCAGGAGGTGTAATGATAGGACAAGGGGAAACAGTTTTAAATTGGAAGAAAAAAGATTCAGATTAGATCTCAGGAAGAAATTTTTTACTCTGAGGGTGGTGAGACACTGGAACAGGTTGCCCAGGGAAGCTGTGGCTGCCCCATCCCTGGAGGGGTTCAAGGCCAGGCTGGATGGGGTCTTGAGCAACCTGGTCTGGTGGGAGGTGTCCCTGCTCATGGCAGGGGGGTTGGAACTCGATGATCTTTGAGGTCCCTTCCAACCCAAACCATTCTATGATTCTATGATTCGAGGCAAAATCCCTAAAGAGACAGTCAGTCTGTGTGTCGCAGGCACCACTGCTGAGCACAGAGTGTGCCTTCTGATTGACACCATTTTTTAATGTGTGTGTGTGTGTGTGTCTGTGTCCACGTATTTATAAACACATACATCTGTACTGTTTATCGTCCTTCAGCAGACAGGGGGAAATATGTTTGAGCAGTGTGTTTAAAATGACACCCTTTACAAATGAAACCATCTAAATCCGGTGTTAGAGAATTAAGGAGCTTCTCATGTAAATCACGCATAATTTACAGCGGAATTTGTCCTTGTGCCAGCAGCCACTTGCGCTGCATGATAACAACGGCGGGGCTTTGGGGACGCAAAGCTGCCCGCAGCCCTGTTGTGTCCTGTCCCTGCTTCTCCTCCAGTCCCCAAACCATGGCGAACCTTTCCACAGAGCAGTAATACGAAGCAGCAAATAACAGGGTCTTCATCTCCCATTTCTCCTTCCCACCTCTGGCTGAGGAACAACCATCACCCAGGGACGCTCGTTTTTAAGAGCCATTAGTTCTCATTCAAGAGCATTTTAAGTTTGGGCAGAGCTCAGTTTTAGGTTGCGTACTTGAGGTGAACATCAAGCCTTTGTGAACATCAAGCCTCATCAGTGACCTGGACGAGGGGACAGAGTGTATCCTCAGCAAGTTTGCTGATGATACCAAACTGGGAGGGGTGGCTGACACCCCGGAGGGCCGTGCTGCCATCCAGTGTGACCTGGACAGGCTGGAGGGCTGGGCAAGGAAGACCCTCATGAGGTTCAACAGGGAAAAGTGTAGGGTCCTGCACCTGGGGAAAAAGAATGTCAGGCACCAGTACAGGTTAGGGGTGGACCTGCTGGAGACAACTTCTGAAGAGAAAGATCTGGGCGTCCTGGTGGACAGCAAAATGACAATGAGCAAGCAGTGTGCTCTTGTGGCCAGGAAGGCCAACGGAATCCTGGGCTGCAGAGGGAAGAGTGTGGCCAGCAGGTCAAGGGAAGTCATTCTCCCCCTCTGCTCTGCACTGGGGAGGCCACAACTGGAATCCTGCATCCAGTGCTGGACTCCCAAGTTCAAGAGGGACAGGGAACTACTGGAAAGAGTCCAGCGAAGGGCAACAAAGATGATTCAAGGATTGGAGCATCTCCCTTATGAGGAGAGACTGAGAGAGCTGGGACTCTTTAGTCTGGAGAAGAGAAGGCTGAGGGGAGACCTCATTAATGCTGACAAGTATCTCAAGGGAGGGTTGCAGGAGGAGGGAGCCAGACTCTTTTCAGTAGTTGCCAGTGAGAGGACGAGGGGCAACGGGCACAAGCTGGAACATAAGAGGTTCCACTCAAATATGAGGAGAAACTTCTTCACGGTGAGGGTGACAGAGCCCTGGAACAGGCTGCCCAGGGAGGGTGTGGAGTCCCCTTCCTTGGAGATTTTCAAGACCCACCTGGATGCAGTCCTGAGTAACATGCTCTAGCTCTGGGCAATCCTGCTTCAGCAGAGGAGTTGGACTAGATGATCTCTATGGTCCCTTCCAACTCTAAAAATTCAGTGAAATTCAGTAAGGCCAGGGAAGGCACTACCTGTGTTTTAGGCAAAAGGACACCTCTTCTGCCACCTCCTTATGTATTTCTTCATTCTTACCGAGTTGGCCCAGCAAAACCTATAGGAGTTTTGAGTGGTGAACTCCACTCTGTGAGAGTGAGGATGGCATGATCTGTGCCTCAATTTGCACAGCGAATCCAGCAGAAGCAGAAGCACGCCTCAATTTCACTGCCCTTGGGCTAAGGAGCATCAACGTCAAAGCTGGTGCCAAGTCCTCTTGGAAATCCTACCAGAATATCCCAGCTGAGCACCCACTGTACAAACTTCTTCCAGCCACCACCGAGATCTGGGATTTTCTCCCAGTTATGTGAAGGTATCCTGTGGCTGGAAGCAAAATTCTCAGGCAGCCCCCGGGGAGGGGTGAAGCAAGTCCTGTACTCATCTGAAATACTCATTAAATAAAACTATAGAAATAACGGCCTCTTTGTCTGTGTGTGGTCAGGTAATAATGAGTTAAAACTCTAAGCAGCCCTGACTTGTGGTTAGATTATCTCAATGGTCATTAATTGGTCATTACTGATGGAGACAGAGGCCCCTAATGCTTCCCTGTAATGCAGCATTGGCTGCACACCTCCACATTGTCCTACCCTTACCAGGGATTAATGGCAGACACTAAAAGTGTAATCTCGGGCCATATATCCACACAGCCCCTCGTAAAATAAAACCAAAAAGGAAGTGAATCCCTGTGTTAAATGGTGTCTCAGAAACAGAGCTGGTAAAGGGCAGCAAGCACTGCTCTCCCACCTTCACTCCGCAGCCTTTCCCCAGGACCCCTCCACTCTTCGTTACATAAAAGTAAAATTAATTCCTGCTCTTGTATTCCTCCTAATGAAGCTTCTCAGAGCAGCCTGGAATTACAAACATTTACATAATGACTTAATGTTTAGAATAAATTAGGAAATTTTTAAGAAGTCTTTCCACCGCCAAAGCCAGGTGCTTTGCACGCCTCCCCCAGAACGGCGAGCAAGCCGCCTTCAGCTTCACCAGATGAGAAATATCATGACTGCATAAGAAAATTAATTACCTTGAAGGTTCAGCAGAAATTCCACCACACTTAAATTAAATGGGGCGGGGGAAAAAAAAAAGAAAGCAACCAAAAAAAAAAAAAAAAAAAAAAAAAGCCAGCCCACCCCACAGCAACAGTTAAGTTTGCTTAGAACAAAAAGCAATTTTCCTCCAGCTCACCCAGATTTTGCAGGGTAACCGCCCTTTTTTTGGTCCCTCTTTTTTGTAATTCCTTCCCACCCTGCACCTCTGAACCCACTCATTACTTTCAATCACGTTTGAAAGAAGGGTAGAAAGATAAATTGATTTTTTTTCATGATTTGTGAACACTGGCAGCTGGACAGAGGAAAAGATGCCAATCAGTCTGCTGCCGAGGGAAAGGCAGGTAAAATTCAGCTGTTAAACACAATTTGAAAGTGGATGAGTGACTAATTAGTAGACATAAAAAAAAAAAAAAATTAAAAGCTAATGTTTTACCCCAAAATGAAAACAACAGAGTTAAACAAAACAGGAGCTACGACACGCTGCACACAAGATTTCACATTAAAATCAGCTTGAGTGCTATAACCTGACTAAGAAACCCAGGCTCCCTGCTGCTCAGAATGATGCTGTTCCTACCCCGGGGAGCCCAGCCATGCAGCCCCTCTCCTTCCAGTAACCCATTATTACAAAAAGCATTAACCAGTGGGCACGAAGCAGGCTGGAGGGCATTTTGTGCCCCCCATACTCCACCCACCCTCCGGTTTTGTCTTTCCCCCTTCACTGCCCAGGGACACTGCTGGCCTCCTCGCTGTGGTCCTGCTTTATGTGTGGTCCCAGCAGTTTACTGGAGCTCCCCAAAATCCAGGGTATACCTGGAATTCCAAGGACATGCAGTACGTGCACAGGTTTTCCTTGCTGTGCCCAAGAAGGCGCTCAGCATTTTTCTGTGGAGCTCACAGGAGTCTCCAAGGACTCACACTTTGGTTACTCCAACATCCTCTCCCAGGGCCTTGCAGAAAATCCTCTTGATGCATTTGGGTTTTTTTTTCCAAAACACTGCCATGAGGATCCTTTCCACACCTTGTTGCTCTGACCACATCCCCTTTCCATGTTTCTCTCTCGCTCTTGCCTGTACTTCACACATCCACAATAAACAATGTGCTTTTAGTGGAAAGTTTTTATTTTTTCATGGCTTATATCATGACTTGAACGTCACCTCTCCTGCTACTGAGATATAATTCTACTCTGCCACTAACAGCAACATTTCCCCCTGAATTTCTGTATTTTAAACCCAAACAAACATGCTTCCTCTCGCACCAGCACGCACAGAAGAGCCATGCCTTGCTGAAAACCTCCCTCTGGTCCTTCCCTCTCCTGCTGCAACGCAGAAGACAGGCCCCATATCTGGTTTTGAAGGCCCACAAAGATATGTGCTAAGTAGGGTATGAAAAAACCACCCCTGGCCTTGTAACTGCCTCTAAAATCAACACATGCAGCCCCACTTCCAGCTATAGTGCATTTTTATAGCAGAGTTTTAATAGATCCTGCCTTCTGGCATGCTGAGGCTGCCAACTGATGGGGCCCACTGTCCCACTGCCTCCCGACACCCTGCCTGTAACACCACAGTGGTGGGGCTCTGGGGCAGGCACCCCTCTGCTCCACTGTCTTACAGCACCTAGCACATCTGGCCCTGGCCCACATCTGGGGCTCCCAGATGTTACGAGAACTGGATAATATTTAGATAATAACAATAACACGCTCTGCTGTTTGTATTACGGTCGTCGGCCTGCCTTCCATCTTCAGCTTGCCCCTTGCCATCTCTACACAGCAGTTTTGGAAAAGTCCCAGAAGGCCTGATTTCCCTTAAAATCACTGAGGATACCTTTGTAGGAAGGACCTGGAGTGGGAGCTGGCTGGCATTCCTAGCAGCTCTCGGCCCCTTCCCTCCCCTGCAATACATTTTTATGTCCTCGCCCTCTTCCAGCTGGGTCACCTCCTGCCAGTGAGAGCCCTGTTTATTTTCAGCAGAAGGAAGGAGGAGCCCAAATTAATAGAAAACAGGTAGGTTTCTGGTATTCATCAAAATCATAGAATCATAGAATCATGGAATTTCCCAGGCCAGAAGGGACCTCCAAAGGCCATCTAGTCCGCCCCCCCCGCAGTCAGCAGGGACACCCCCAACTAGACCAGGTTGCCCAGGGCCTCATCGAGCCTCCCCTTGAATATCTCCAGGGAAGGGGCCTCAACCACCTCCCTGGGCAACCTGTTCCAGTGCTCCACCACCCTCACAGTGAAGAACCCTCTCCGAATCTCCAGTCTAAATCTGTTCCCCTCCAGCTTGAAGCCATTGCCCCTCGTCCTGTCACTGCAGGCCTTTCTAAACAGGCTCTCCCCAGCCTTCCTGTAGGCCCCTTCAGGTACTGGAAGGCCGCTATTAGGTCTCCCCGGAGCCTCCTCTTCTCCAGGCTGAACAACCCCAGCTCCCTCAGCCTGTCCTCGTAGCAGAGGTGCTCCATCCCCCTGATCCTCCTTGTGGCCCTCCTCTGGACCCTCTCCATCAGGTCCATGTCCTTCTTATATTGAGGGCTCCAGACCTGCACACAATACTCCAGGTGAGGTCTCACCAGAGCAAAGTGGCAGAATCCCCTCTCTGGACCTGCTGGCAACGCTTCTTTTGATGCAGCCCAGGATGCGATTGGCCTTCTGGGCTGCAAGTGCCCACTGCCTGCTCATGTCCAGCTTCTCGTCCACCAGAACCCCCAAGTCCCTTTCTTCAGGGCTGCTTTCCAATCCCTCACCCCCTAGTTTGTATTTGTTCTGGCCAGTGTGGACAGGAGAAACCCCTTGACAAGGGTTTTGGAGGACAGCAAAGCAAAACTGTGGGGATGCTTGCAGGAGTGAAGCAGGAGATCCAGGTGTTGCTTCAGCCAGGGCAGTATCCCTGCATCCGCGTCCCAGGAAAACTGAGGATTACCCTGTCTGCCCCAGCTGAGCCTGCTGGTGATCAGAGCGTTCACTTGTGGAACTTAAAACCTTGTAATTCAGCAATGAGTGTGCACGCATGAGCCGGTGTCCAGACGTGCGCCGAATGAATAGAAATGGCTTGTTTGTTTTTCAATTTTTAAGAAACTTAACCCCATTAAGGTTTTTTTAGTTACGTCTACTTAGAAGGCTGCTGTAATTTCTCTGTGGGTTTAACAGCAGAGATGAGATGTTGGATGGCTCCATCAAATTCGGTGTTAAATTTATAGGAATGATACGAAAGCAAAAAGAAACACTAAGTCCCAGGTACTTCTGAGTTCCTTAGGCTCCTTTGAAAGCTATGTAAAGGAGAAGATTTTTTTTAAAAAAACAACCCAGATAGTGAGACATTAACATTATTTTCTCCTTGCACACTGCATGTCTTGACGAGCTATTTGGCATTCTAAACCTTGTGTCTGCAAAGAGAATAAAGGAAGACAAAATGTTCTGCAAATGCAAATACACAACTCTACATTAAGCTGAGTATCTCCTGATATCTCTATATGAAATGAAAGCAGTGCTTAAATTCTAGTTCTGGAGTACCTGAACTCCACAGAGGAAAAGCAGTTCTTAAAAAGATCTATTATTGAGCAGTCTGCAGGATGACACATCTGCTTGTTAATGTATGGGAGGCTGGGAAGGCTGTGGCTGTGAGTGACGGCTGCTCAAGTATTGCCCAAGTACCTCAAATCAGATTGCTTTCTGTCAAAGGAAAAACAGAGGTCCCAGAAACCAAGATTGGGAGAGAGAAGTTTTAACAACAAAAATATAACAGTCGTAATTATTAGCTTCCATTGTTTCTGCAGACAAAAGGGCAATCACTTTAAATCTTCTGCATCTTGCCAAGTCTCTTATTTCTTAACTCTTACAATTAGCACGCCAAATGACTATGAACCAGGATGAAATTACTGAAAAGCCGGGGAGAGGAGGGGGAGACGAGGGCAGAATGACTGCGTGCTCAAATTATTCCACTTTAAGCTACATCTCAGTGAAACCAGCTCAAGCACACTATTAACTGAAGTAAAATGAGACAAAAAACACTGGGGAAGAAGAGATGTGAAACTAAACTAGACCCCCCCCCATTCCCTTTCCTAGATGGGCTGTGGGGGGGAGATAACTACTCCCACATCCCTTCCGAGGATTTAACGTTTGCACCCAAACCCACCCAAAACATTTCTTCTTCTTTCTTCCCAGCTTATGCCTACCTAAGACACGCGTATATCTCATGCCACTAGCAGCCTCAAATCTTAACAATCGGTTTTGACAGCTCTTCTCTTTTTACATCAGAAATTAGGCATGTGCAAATTCTATATTATCTCGCAGCTTTGCGAGCCTCTGTCCCCAAGGCAAAAACTGTTTTCACAGAAATAAAGAAGTTCTGTGTGCAGGTTTAAAAATGTTTCACAGGGGAAAAAAGATCTAAAATAAAATTTCAGGAATTAAGATGAAATATGTATACATAGTGGTTTTATTTTGCTTCCAATTACCTTGTCCCAGGATTAACGTTTCCCATACGTATTCTCACAAATGGGACCCCCTTAGCATCTGAAGGGGAGGGATTGGGGAAGGACATTCACAGCACCACAAGGCAAGCAGAGCCAGAGGACAAGCTGGAAGAAGGGTCCAGAGAACTGCAGGGACTCTATACAAACACAGGTCACACAGTGATTTTTAACCTCTTTCAGCCTGCAGAAAATCAAAAATGACTCCAGTCAAGAGTCCAGGTACTCTGCCATTACTGCCAAGGTCCTTATTGGCTCTTGTGGCCATAAAGATCACCCAGGACACACATTTTCACAGTTAGGTCAGCTCTGCTGAGGAGGCAGAATTTTCTTGGCAGCTCTTCTGGATGGCCAAGCTCGGGGTGTAAGGGTAATTTTGCACTTCCCTCTTCTAGTATAGCACGTAGGTATACATTACTGACATACACATGTGCATGATTACATAAACCTTCCCAACCAAAACACTCAACTCCACATCCTTCTTTCCCTGGGTAGCAGATGAAAGAGCACATACAGATGTGCACCGCTGGAAGCTATTTGGAAACTGCAGCAATAAGAAACGACCGAGGAGAGAAAAACAAAACCAAGGCGAAGTGGTATGTCCACCCAATCTGGCCAGATTGATCAAACAGGTTTATTTTCAGTTAAAAATCACCTTAGATTGAGTGTTATCAGTCCATATAAGTGGACACATAATACGCATTTTTTTAATAGTGCAAATATGTAAGGAAAGAAAAACCTAAGCGGGTTCCTCCAGAAACCCTAACTGCCAACTTCCCGGCATAGCTGCAGCTAAGCCCCTGCCTTAATCATGCATGTGTTTTGTATTATTTTTTATTGACTTTTGAAACTCATAAAAGGAGAAATTAAAAGAAAATCGCAATGACTAGTCACACAACCGATCTTTCGGGGCTCATAATCCCGCAGATCTTTACAACACAGTCTTATTTTAAACACCTGGGTAATCCTGTTGAAGTCGGGGAGATTACCCACGGACATGAAGTCAAAGATGCGAATCACCGGGTGTCCCTACCCACAGACAAGGCATATGACTCCCATGGAGACCCACTTGAAACGCAGAGCCATAATGCTGGATTTTTTTCCACATTTTTTTCAAGGGGAAAGCTAAAAATAAGAAGCATCGCGAACATGAGACGCTTTGGCCGCTCATCTCAAGTCTGTGGAAAATCAGAAATATCTCAAAGATGCCTGGGGAGCTGGGGATGGGATGAAACGTTAATGCAACCCTTGCCTGACCCACAGTCGCAGTGTAACTGCTAAAGCCACAGTGGATTCTAAAAAAAAAATGAATATAACCTACAGCGTCTTTACAGGGACTTGGCGAAATAGAGGAAGTTCTGTGTAACTGTTAAAGCCACAGTGGATTCTAACAAAAAATGAATATAACCTACAGCGTCTTTACAGGGACTTGGCGAAATAGAGGAAGTTCACCAACTAAGTAAGCATCAAAGGAAGGATTATCTTCATTTATAAGGAAGCTATTCCAGAAGGAAACTGGACCAGGCAATTTCCATCTCCAGTGGGATCACATTTACCTGCTTGAGCTGAAGGGAATTGACTCCACCAACAGTAATTCCACTTAAGGTCAGAAACTATCAGTCTGCTGCCCTGGAAGAAACACATGTTCCACAGATACACATTTTTTTCACCCTTTTGCTGATCTCCAATTTAAGTGTGGAACACTTCCAGCTCTGATTTTTGTTTAAAGTCACACAAACCCAGGTATAATATTTCAAGCATCCAGGTTCGGATTCTTTAATTGCAACTTTCTGCGACTTATTAATGATTTATTCATCTCAGGATGCACTCAAAAGTCTAGCATATCGCCCTGATCCTTGCACAGCACACTGTTAGCTTTAAAATTTCATAAACTGCCACATTCTTGACAAGTTGAAAAGTTAACAAGGGTTGTAAGGCAGGGAGAAAATAAGCATGTTGAGCTCTGATCAGCTCAGCCCCTAAAACTCCAGACTTTTTCAGAAGAGCAGCACACAGCTTGCTATTAAAAAGGGAGACTCTATTACAATATTGGCTTTGTGGCCTGGGTTTCCCCATACCTCAGCTAGAGATAAAATGTCGCCTCTTTAATGAAAGCCATACTTACTTCATACGTGCTGGCTGTAAACTATCAAACAGGATCTCTGTTTAATGGAATACATGAAGTATCACTCGCAGCTTTTTCTAAAGGACCTTTGAAAATAAAATGGCTTGTGAGGCCACTTGCTCCTCCACGTGCATGAGAGCAGTGAGGAGCCACAAAAACCTGCCCTGACTGGGGGAAGAGAGGAGAAACTCTGCACATTTGGAAATGGGGAATCCCTTAGCTGATAGCACTATTCAAGACATTTTATTTAAAAGAAAGAAGTTCTTTATGGAAAAGAAGTGCCAGAAAATTCAGCCTTGGAAGCTTTCTACAAGGGTAAATTGAAGTTCCCAGCCTACAACCAAGAGAAAAACATTACAGGCAGACGCAGACAACATTAGGTAAAACAAAAATAAATACATAAATACCTTAGCAACATTACGGGCATTAAGTTGTACGGACGCAGAGAGACTTTTGGTTTTACAGCTACTGAATTACCCCACCAGTTTTTGTGCATTCACCCTGATGCCAGGGGGCAGAGAAATGATAAATAGGTGGTAAATCCCCTTCCAGTCCATCAGTGATAATGCAGCTCTCACACGCACGCTTGGGCTCAGCACCAGCTACCCCAGGTCTTCCCCGGGGGAGACACAAAGGGGCTTTGGGCTGTACACATGATCTGCCATATGAAGTTTTAGTGAATGACAAAACTGCCTTTCAACTGGTTTTTCAAGTCAATAAACAGCACATTCAGAGCAGCTCACCATTTTGGTTGTCCTGTGAATAGACTTCTTCAATAGGCGAGCAACAACAGTAATTCACTTTCATGCCGAAGAAAAGGGCCACTGCTTAACTAGAAACTGTATGTGTATGGCACCAGAATATTTGATTACTGCTTCTGAAAATACACCTGCATGGCGTGAAAAAATCTCCCAGCAGACTGTGCTGCACCATGTTTTTTTATTTTCCAAATGCAAATTGAATTTAAGCGGCTTTGCAAAGCCTGTTTTGTTAACGAAATCCCTGAGCGGTGTGATGTTCCTGCCTCTTTTGCCTACACTAGCAAGGACGGGCTCAAATCTGCAGGATGGGGCAGGGGGGGACACACAGAGGCAGAGGGTGATTTGTTTTCCGCACCAAACTCAGAAATTAAGCAGGTTAGTGAGAAATTTCAAGCTCGCTTGGTGAACACCGAGCTTATGAGAAAACACAGATTATCACACGTTGGGTTGCAGCAGGATCTCCTTGAAGAAGCAATGCTGGAAACTCAAACAGAGGAGTAATTTAATAAAATGCGGTGGGATTCAGGCTAATCATAAAAACTTGCCGCGATGAGAAGACTGAAGAAAATTGCTTCTTCTTGTCCATTATGCCTTTATTTTTGATTAGGGAAACAAAGGCTGGGAATAGAAATGTCAGGCTTTTTCATCCCCGACGGGTTCCTATGGATACTGAAAAGGAAGAAAGTGCCTTGATTCTTGTAAAGATAATTAGCATACCTTCAGAGTGAAAAATAGGTAAAGCCATTAGCAGCAGTCAGACAGCTCACGCTTGGACGCAGAGTTCTGGAAAGACCCTTTAATAATAAGCCGAATCTTATCACTACATTGATTTCTAAAAGATTACATAAAAATACATTTATTTCATGCACTTGCCGTGACATTTCATTACTTTCTGGAGAATTATATGCACTGGCTCTTGTTTCTTACACGCGAAAATGTATACTGCACTCACTGCATGCTGGCTCTTGTTTCTTACATTCTGCATTTTGAAACAGGGAGTAAAAATCTCCTTAGGCAGAGCAGGTAAAGGAAATGTATGACTCAATAGAAAGCTCAATAAAGCTAACTGGCTTTACGTGCAAGATTTTCCTCGTGCTACGCTCCCCAACGTCTTACCCTCTTTCTGTTGAGGCCACTAAAGCTGTTAAGTTGGGTTTCTTGTAATTTCTATCCCCGTACTTCTCAACCAAGAAAGAAAAGGCTGATTAAAAATCTCTGATCCTTCCTGAAACAATAACTCACTTGCATTTGCCCAAGCATTTCAGCAGTGAGCCCGCTGTCAGGAACACTCTCACCATCAATCTGTCATCGCTGGTTGACTCCCCCCAAGTGCCATACGCACGCAGAAATAAAGCCACGTCACTGGATTGCTCTTTTAATTACTCTTATTTATGAGTGTCAGTGACATCCAGAAGACCAAAACTGGAGTTTTGCTGGGCATTTCTTGAGTCATCAGCATGGGAAGTTCACGAGAGTAGAACAGACTGAGTTCTAGTCTTCCCAGACAAACTGTCATTGCGCTGGTGGTGGTGCTTAAGGACAAAACAGGCAGTTCGATCCCTCTCGAAACTGTCAATACAATTGTCTTTCACCAGCACTACTGCAGCTTGTACGGATAAGATGATTAATCACTTCAACTCTACCAGCCATTATTTCTAATTAAAAACTATGCCATAAACACCTATTTTATTGCTAGGTTTCTATGGTAAATAAATTCAAGCGCTTTTTAATTTTTTTAATTACTGTTAAAAAGTAACTTTTTATTTCCGAGCATATCTTCCTTAAAAAGGCTGTTTCCCATACATATCCCAGCAGCACAGACTGCAATAATTTAAAGAGTCTTTGAAAGTACAATTCTGAGCAAATCCACTAAAAAAACTTCTTGCCATCTCTGTTCAATGGAAACTATAGCATTTTAATATCTTAACACGCTTTTCAATGTTGACACTTTACTGCTTCTCCATCTCCCGGTCAGGTAGCGAAGAATTAAAGCACAAGCAAAAAGAAAACCACTCAAAACGTGAAACTTCCTAAACAGACAATTTTATATACGGGGATTAAATCTCTCCCTCTTCTCCCACACCCCCCACACCCCTCCGCCCCATTGCCAGTGAGGGATGCAAATCTTTTGGGGTAATTATACCAGCCTTGCTTTCCAGGCACACCTCAAACCTCAGGAGTTTCTTGGGGCACCTTGGGGCTTCCCGTCTGTTGACTGGGGAGCAACCCCTCCGGGTGGAAGTGCCAGGCCAGGGCACCGTGTGTGGTCGGGGTGAAAATGCAGATGTTAACACCCTTCTCATCCTTGCTTCACATCGCCATAAACTTAACTTTCTGTATACAAGGAGCCCTTAAACAAACTCCTCTGCATGAGGAGCTCCAAAAGGACATGCTTGGGAGGACGAAGGAGATGGACAGTGCTGGGCACAGGCCATGTTTTCAGTGCAAAGGAAGGAAGGAAGGAAGAATGGCTCAACCGAGACATGAAAAAAGGCAAATGCTGCAAGCAAAGCACCAGCTGAACTACCATCTATAAATATTTGAATTATTCTGTGTAACATTTCAAAACATAACAAACAGACAGCACTGGGATTTATATTAAAATTATCCCTCTGTGTTGGTTCCTGTATGTGTATATGAATCATACATATTCTTCTTCAGATGCACTGCATATAAAATCATAGATCATATAAAAAGCTAAGGACCAGAGTTTCAAAAGCACTCAGCACCCGTTTAGATACTAAATGGCAGCAGAGAGACTGCTGGAGAAACCAGCTGGGTTTTTTTGAGGACAGCAGGGTTGGCAGAAACCACCACCGTGCTCCTGAATTTTGCTGATACACAGCCTGGGTGTTGAGACTGTTCCAAAACCGGGCCACCTTATTTAGATCCTTAAATGCACTTGAGAAAACCTGACCCTAAATCGCCAGTTTTACCTATGCTGACTCCATTCAAAACCCCCACAAAGCATCTAGCCCAACTACAGTGCACTTGAAATATTTATAATGTGCCATATGTATTACTAGTTATTTATCCTTTAGTATAAATACTTAAAATATTAATTACATGCTCTGTCAGAACTGTCTAACATAGGCAATCTCAACTGCAACATACCGTTGTGGTCTTTTCTCTAACCTCCCCCGCCCTTTGAAATTACCTCAGATGTTTATAGACAGACAATAATGCCTCTGAAATCGAGGGACAGCAAGAGGTAAATTGTTGCATGCAGTTCAGTGCCATGGATTTCATTCCTGCAGCATTACCCAGTGGGCACTAATTTTATCCTTAAATGTTGATACAATTTGATGGGACAGAATCACAGAATCTTCAGGGTTGGAAGGGACCTTTGAGATCATCAAGTCGAACCATACACAAAAAAAAAAAAAAACCCAACCCAACACCCCAACAATCTCAGGCACTAGAGCACGCCCTGAAGTGCCACCTCTACACGGTTCTTCAATCCCTCCAGGGATGGTGCCTCCACCACATCCCAGGGCAGGCCCTTCTGGGGCCTGACCACCCTCTCAGCAAAGTCATTCTTCCTCACATCTCATCTCAACCTCCCCTGCCCCAACTTCAGCCCATTCCTACTCCTACCGTCATTATTCCCTTGGGAGAAGAGGCCAACCCCCCCCTCTCTCCAACCTCCTCTCAGGGAGTTGTAGAGGGCAATGAGGTCTCCCCTCAGCCTCCTCTTCTCCAAAGTCAACATGCCCAGTTCCCTCAGCCTCTCCTCGTGTGACTTGTTCTCCAGACCCCTCCCCAGCTTGGTGGCTCTCCTCTGGACACGCTCCACCACCTCAATGTCCTTCCTGTAGTGAGGGGCCCAGAACTGAACCCAGCCCTAGAGGTGAGGCCTCACCAGTGCCACAGACCAATTCTTATAACTCTTACCACTTTGGGAGGACAAAAGCACACACTACTCCATCCAAACCAGTCTATCCTGAATTGCAATTCTCCAGCTGATGTGGTTTTATAGGGCTGTAAGTGCGCCGCTATGGGAGTTTCCAGCATGATTCCCTGTCTGCCTGGACGGACACATGGCAAGAAGAGCTCTGGAAAACTTCTTGGAAAATAGGAATATGAATATGAGTAACACTTAACAGATGACCTTTCCAGCATGGGAACTGTTGACAATGATCTCTACACCTTGGAAATTATGCAGGAGGAAATGAAGACAATGCATTTAGCAAGAGGTGTTTTCCCTGTTTCATTAACTGCAGGGTGATTACCAATCAGTTGTGAAACTTATTAAAGCAATTTGTAACTTTAGGTATGTAACGGCGTTTATGCAGGAGGGAACTGGCAATCAACACCACCTAAATCAGCTTGAGGTGTTTTTGTTTTTAAATATATCATAAGAGAATTACAGCTGCACCTCTAATGATACGCCACATCTGAGCCCGGCTTTTAGTTTGTGCTATTAATTTGCACATTTCAAGCTGACTGGAACTAACAACCAAGGATGGCAGAAGACTTTCTCACCCTCCTTGCTCCCTTTTTTTGATACACAGCCAAGAAATTCCTCAACAGCCCATTTTGCTCTAGAATAAATAAAATTACTCTTGAACATGCAGAGCTCCTTTTAATGAAGTAGAGAGCTATTTACTAAAATATCTTACTCCTACTTAAGTAAGTGGGAGTCCTTAATTCTCTAGCTTGGAACAAGATGTAGCAGAAACAAGACCTTCATCGAAGCCAGATGAAGGGTTGCTGTAACAAACATGCATGCTTTATTCCACCACCATCTCGATGAGTCCACATCACCCATATATTCCTCTAGATACTTTTTACCCCCTCCAGACAGACTTTTCCTCCTCATTAATCTCATGAGTTACTGAAGATCATTGAAAATGTGGGCACAGCCAACCAACCAGAGTGACCTTTGATGCCAACCACTTCTACCACACCATTTCACAGTTTTAGCAGACAATTTTAATGATTCAAAATACCTTATGGTATCTTCTTCAATTTCCTTGGCAAAATGTTTGCAGTGGCTTTAAACTTAACTACGCAGGGAAATGAAATGCAAAGTCACAGGCAAATATCACCAAAACCAACAAGTGCACTTCAACATACACCATCTTACAGGATCACAATTAATCAGTGTAGCAAACACAAAATGCTTATAGAAATTAAATACCCATTAAGGGTAAAAAAAAAGTATTGAATAATTCCGCATAAACAAATAAAATAAACACCACATAACCCTGCCCATGCAGTCCATAATTTGGCATTACGGACTATTCCCACCTAACAGACTCAGGGCCATTATGTTCTCAGTTGGAGCCCTTTTGCTAACAAATAACTGAAATCTCAATTGTCTGACATTCAAATATAATATTGACTTTTGAATTGCTATTTTAATGGAGTAGTTAAGCGGCATGAATACAAATGCGTTACGCAGAAATAAACTGATATATTTCCACCACTAAAGAAAACTCCAAAACACCCCATGGCACTATTTTGACTGCAGCAAGCCCATTATTGCCTTCCCCACTATCTTAAGATTATTTTTTTTTTTTTCCTTGCAGGTGTGACAGTAAATCTGTCTTCCTCTCTTCATTTCTACAGACTGCAGTGGGCGTTTGCTAAGGTATGTGTCTTGATTCTGACACCATGTCCTGCCACATTTCTGGAGAAGGTTTTGGGAAAGGGTCAAAGGATTCTGCAGGCCTCTACATCCTCACAGACATAACTTAGGTATTCAAATCAAACCAAAACTGTCCTAAAAATAACCTCTTTTTTTTTTTAGCAACTCACCACCAAGCAGCTTTTGCTATGGATAAGGAGATCTGCTGGCTTTGGATAATTTTGTAAAATGGTCTCTGCTTTGGAGAGTGGCTTGTATGATTAAAATCCTGAGACCCTCAACACGTCCAGCTTTGTATCCAGCAGGTATAGGTGCCCAACCTAAAAGAAGGTGCAATTAGTGACTGCAAGATGCTGGTTAGGGTCAAGTCCAGAGGAGCGTTTCTCTATGCAGGAGACTCTGAAAAATATTCCTTGTGTCCGGGCATTTCCTAGGCTTTGCTATCTCTCCATGTCCATGGAAGATGAGCAAGATTTTCCCCTTCAAGGGTTTTCATTGTATGCTGCCCCTCAAAAAATACAGTTTTACTGTAGGAGGGGGAGAGAAAGGTATGGTGGGGCAGATAGTAAGCTGATTTAAAAATGACTGAGAAAGGCTTTTTCTCCCTGCTTATAACTCAAGACTTACTGAAGTTTAAAATTTGAAATGTTCAGGTTGGCTAATCCCCTCTGCATTTTTGCATTACTAGTAAAAGTTATGACAGCAAAAAGGCCTGGATTAGAAGTGGTTACAAACTCCAATTTGGGTGATAAAACGGATGGGACAGCACACAGGGGAAAGAAATTTCAGAAAAATTCCAGTATAAATACCACGACACAGGTAATACTGCAAACCCACTCTGCTCTTTCAGCCTCTTTAGGTTTAAATGTGCACTTGAATGCACACCTGAAACTCTGCATGAGTATTTACCCGTAGGTGAAAGATGCCCACAGGGTACTGGGCACAGGGAGAAGTTGTATTGGGATTTTAAAGAAAAGCGATGGCCGTCCCCACGCAGGGAGAGGGACCATTGCACTACAGGAGAGAGAATAAGAGGAAGCATCCTCCCCACTGTAACTCCAGTGAAGCAGGACACGACTGAAGGGGAAAAAAAAAATCATGTTCAGAAGTTTTCAGCTGTTATGACATGCAGCAACCCACCAATGCATACTGCCTCTCTCCTCCTCGCAGTTGCTTCCCATCATGAAAATCACTGAGCCGAGCTCACAGTCTAACATGTACAGTTCCAGTTATCTAGCAAGCCTGTCCTCTGGGAGGGAAAAAAAGAAAAGAAAAAAAAAAAAAAAAAGGCAAAACAAAATGCCAAATCCAAAACCAGGAGAGCCAGGCAAAAAAAAAATATTGCAAAACCCCAAAACCTAAGAAATAATTAGTTTGTTTTCAAAGAGCTACGCATATAGTATTTATGTAAGTATTTCTGGGGCAAAAATATATAAAAAAAATTATGCATAAACTGTAAGATTTTCATTCTGGGCATTTTCTAAAGTGCCTCTTACTATGCTATAAAGTGGTAGGTTTAGTTGTACATTTATAGCCTTCCCTTCTAAAAAAAGAAAAAAACTCTGCCTATTCTCTGCAAGAAGGCTTAAGTGTTTAAACTTGTCACTTTTTCAGAAAAACTACAAATTGGGCTATGAAGCCAGCAAAAAACAAAAGGGGGAAAAAAAAAAAAGTTTATAAATGGATAAACCATTCCAGCAAGCTCTTACTGCCATATTCAAAGTACTATCTCTTTTTCACATTGCATGAGAAATCTAATTAAACGCTTCAAGGGGGAAAGGCAAAGTAGTTCTCAGGCTGACTATATTTGACCTTTCTTCCTTCAAGGTGACAAACAAACAAACAAGATGCTAATTATTGTCTCAGCTTGAATTTACACTTGGAAAAAAAAAAAATCAAGTTTTTCTTACCTAAGACTATGGGGAAAGCTGCAAATCTGCAGGAACTATATAGCTCAGCTTGACTTTGTTTTGGCTTCTGATGTCCAAAAAAGGATTCACTCAGGGCATCTTCACCCAAGCCCATCATTTGAGCAGAGCAGTGAGCATGAGCATCCAACTCCCATCAGCTCCACTCTGACCTGCCCAGCTGGAAATCAATCAACTTGGTCCAAAATCAATATGATTAGGACTATCGAAGAACAGGACTGTCAAAGATCTCTTTGATCAGATGGGATAAAATTGGAATTGTGTCATCACCAAAGGAAACGTAGGGGAACGTAATAATTCAGTCTGAGTTTTGGAAGAGTCCATCAGAAGACATGCCTTTTCTTATGATGTTACCGTTATAAAGTCCTTGATGCAACCCACAGATTACAGTCACCTCAGTGACTGTTTAGACCATGCTCTCTGGTTAGAAACCTCTGAGGTCACCACAACCGTGACTCCTGCACCTTTCCATACAGCCATGTGGACCAGGTCAGCAAGAATGGCTCACCCTGACAGCCAGCACTCTCTTCCAGGGGACCATGTCGGTGTTGTAAGGAGAGGTGACATGAGGCCATGCAGAAGCTCTTAGTCTGAGGGTGTTTTTGTGTAAAGTCGGGGCGTTTTCTTTCTCCCTCTGACCTTGAACTCTACCAGGGTATACATCCTACCAATCCTGTTCAGGGAAATCCTCAGCCTGCTGAAGACGAGGCAAATCTCCCATCATCAGCTTGAGAACAGGCCAAGATTTCAACCTTAAAGCATTTGGCAAAACTAAAATCACCCCAGGAAACAAAACCGGCAGGAATCAGAAGCTCTAATTAGAGCCAATTCCAGGCTCTTCCCTTGCATAGGTGTGCTTCAACATTTTCTATAGTCAATCCAATAGATAAATTAATCAATTAAATGATATTAACCCGTGGGAGCTGCTAAGATGTTCTACTCATCTAGGAAAATAAAACATCTTCCATATTCAATTCTATGTCTCCAGGCTTCCGGTTTTATAAAACCTAAGATTTGATGACAGCACGTGGCTTAGGCCATCATTGATAAAGATGTTAAAGAGAACAGATAATGTTATGGAGCAGATAATCTTCAGTGCCATTATGCAGCACATGCAGGAAAACCAGGTGATCAGGCCCAGCCAGCACAGGTTCTTGAAAGGCAGGTCCTGCTTGGCAAACCTGATGTCCTTCTATGACAAAGGGAAACTCTTAGTGGATGAGGGAAAGGCTGTGGATGTTGTTTACCTGGACTTTAGTAAAGCCTGTTGAAAGGCAGGTCCTGCTTGGCAAACCTGATGTCCTTCTATGACAAAGGGAAACTCTTAGTGGATGAGGGAAAGGCTGTGGATGTTGTTTACCTGGACTTTAGTAAAGCCTTTGACACTGCTTCCTACAGCATTCTCCTGGCGAAACTGGCTGCCCATGGCTTGGATGAGTGTACTCTTTACTGGGTAAAAAACTGGCTGGAGGGCCAGGCCCAAAGAGTTGTGGTGAGTGGAGTTAAATCCAGTTGGCGGCCGCTCACAAGTGGTGTTCCCCAGGGCTCAGTATTGGGGCCTCTTCTGTTTAATATATTTATCAACAACCTGGACAAGGAGATCGAGTGCACCCTCAGTAAGTTTACAGATGACAGCAAGCTGGGTGGGAGCGTTGACCAGCTTGAGGGTAGGAAGGCTCTACAGAGGGATCTCGACAGGCTGGATGGATGGGCCGAGGCCAATGGGATGAGGTTCAACAAGGTCAAGTGCCGGGGTTTCCTGCACTGGGGTCACACCAACCCCATGCTGAGATGGAGAAAAAAAGGCTGAGGGGACACCTTATCGCTCTCCTACAGCTACCTGAAAGGAGGTTGTAGTGAGGTGGGTGTTGGTCTCTACTCCCAAGTAACAGGTGACAGGACAAGAGGAAATGGTCTCAAGTTGTGCCAGTAGAGGTTTAGGATAGAGACTAGCAAAAATTTTTTCACTGAAAAGGTTATCAAACATTGGAACAGGCTGCCAAAGTTAGTGGTAGAATCACCATCCCTGGAGGTATTTCAAAAACATGTAGATGTGGTGGTTAGGGACACGGTTTAGTGGTGGATTTGGCAGTGTTAGGTTGACAGTTGGACTCAATGATCTTAAAGGTCCATTCCAACATAGACAGTTCTATGATACTATGATTCTATGATTTTAGTAGCCATGTTTTGAAGAAGGATGTCCAACTGGAAAGAGCAGGGATTTCCGGCTCAGAAAAACACCTGAAGGACACAGCCCAAGGCTACTTGAGTACTGACCCGGGCTACTTGAGTATCGACCAAAAAACAAATAAAAAGCAACAGGTCAAGTCACAGTAAGAAACATATGGGAGGAAATGCAAACAAAAATCTATTAAAAAAATCATTGCCACAAACAGGTGAAATTACCAATGGTACTCACATTTGCTCACCTTATAAAAGCTTATGCACTGTATTTTGCCTGGCAAGGCAGGGTTCATCAGCGAAGTCAAGTCCAGGGTCAGGAAATAGCTTCTCAAAATATAATGTTAGATGCAGCCTAGAAAGCGTTTTTAGAGCCATAAAAAAGAGTTATGTTGTAGGTTCTTTATGATATGTTGGGAAAGAGCTTTTGTCCAGTGAGACTGTATCAAGTATTTCTTCTTCTCCGTGATCTCTGCAATGGTACTTGAGGTACAATGAAAAACAATCCCATGCACCTTTAAATATTTTATTGTTTGAATCAAAATGGCTCTTCTATGCTTAAAATGGACAGCGGTTTATCTTTATTGGGAGATACTGCAACAAATCTTTTGGAAATCTTTTATCAGCACTCCACTTTGCAACATCCCTGCCATAAATTTTACCGTGAGGAATTCATTACATAATTGGATGTGGCTCTACCCAATTTACTTTTGCTTCCTGAGAATCCAAACGTAATTCATGATTCGTATAAATTATACACAGGAGCAAGTGATCCGAGTGCAAACTGCATATTGCATTAATGAAAACTCTGCTGCTCAACTTCGGTTCTAACATTTTCATTTTAAAATGGAGAATGAGCCTGGGAAAGCCTTTTGAGCCTTCCTCAATCCATGAGAGACTGAAACACAGCAACCCAGAGGATGAAGTCTCTGTCAATCCCAAACAATGGAAAAGAAAAATGTACATTAGTAAACATTTAATTTATATGCAAACTTCAGTTATACCAATCCAGAAAAGAAGTTAATCAAGACAACCAGCCAGCAGGAGCTGGTACTGCAGAATTATGTATTGGGGTGGGGGGAGATATTTTCTAATTTCTGTCCCCCCTCTGCTCAGCAGGCTGGTATAATATCCAAAAAAGTAAGTCCAGGCTTAGAGTAGAGTAAGTAAGTAGAGTAAGTAGAGTAATTCAGGGATAAATTTTCAACAGTTCTCAGCTTCTCCAGTTGGGGCCAGTTTTTCAAAACGTGCCACAAATAGTGAGAATAACAGGAGCTTCTGAATGCTAAGCTCTTCTGAAAAAGTTTTACATCCTTAATCTTCTAGCTAGAAATGATGCCTTCAGCCTGAAAAAAAAAGCAAGACAGGCACTCTGACTTTGTTTTTATCTCTACTTTGGTCTTTCCAGAAGGCAAAAAACTGAGCTAGCTGGAAAAGCTCCATGAATTTTGACATTTCATCAAAACTCCAAGAGGAAAAAGTATTAAGGAAAAATGAAATACCCACCAGGAAACCTAAAAGGACCCACGGGACCCATGGGGCAACCCTGGGGTGGCACGGTGCCATTTGGAATGGCTAAAAGGGACTCAGACCAGAAAGAGAGAGAAAACCAGAAGAATACAACCACGCATATTTGCCGAAGCACTGAAAAACACCTAAGAGGGCGTTAAAGCAGGCAAATAATAATCAGCAATGATTTTGCTGAAAAAAAACCTTCATTTTTGCACAGAGCTGTCCATCAGTCACACCTTGGATTCCAGAGGGATACAGATTTTAAGAGAAAGGAGTTAGGGATGAGAGCAGAGAAGAGAGGAGATAGTGGCACAAATATCCATGCTGATGGAAAACAGGAGACGTGGAAGATGAGGAAGTCTCACTACAGCGAAGCCCATGGAGGACACAAAGAATGAATGCTTTATCCATCTGGAGCACGTGAAAAATAGGTTTTAGTATTTCAGGAATTCGTTCATTCATTTGGGGCCTGATTCACCACTTGCTGTGCTCGATTTAGCCATGTTAAGTGCAGAATCACACAGCAGAAAATAACAGTTACTTACGGCTTCATAAAACTGAAAGAAAGCATCATGCTTCTTTTACCTATGTGAATTTTTATCTAGCCTTCCCAGAGAGGCCCACAAACAAAAACATTAACCAATCTTTCCAGAAGAAGAAAAGACATTTTATCCACTTACAATCCTGACCTATTTAGCTTCCAGAGTAAAATCCACCAAAGATTTGACAGTCAGAAAACAACCCAATGCTACCAGGTGCATCTCCATATCAAATGATTTCAAACATGGATGTGATGAGATTTTCATCATGTCGTTCTCTAGACTCATTTGGAGCTGAACTGAGCTTGCAGGATCATCAGAATGCCAATGATCTGCCATTAAAATGCCAAAAGTACCAGCAAAACTAACAGGGGCATAACATATTATTATTATTCTTTAAGTGAAACACCAGTACAGAAGTGTTTTGAGAAAGCAGTTTGGGGCTCTTGAAATACCAAAGTCCAGTCCAGGGAAACAAACATCTCCAGCGTTATGGCCATGGGCTGACTGCTGCAAGGTCCTCTGCTTGCTGAAAACCAAATCAGAAACATGCTGCGATAAAGGAGAAAATAGAGATTTCTTCTCATCTTTTGGAGTATCTTTCGGAAGGCAATGATTGTTGATAAGAGGCACTCCTTCCTACTTCATGAGTGGAAAATTATCTGGTTAAATATACACACACCACCCCTAAGAAATATTCCAATTTCTTATTTACAAGCACTGGGCATAATTTCTATTATAATTTGGGCCTTTATAAATAAATGTAGTATTACAGAGGCCTGCAAGGAACATCAGCAAACAGCTTGGCTTACAGCATTTCAAATAAACAAAATCATGGCACTCAGATTTTATTTAAGTAATTTTTCTATGGAAAATTGGTTTTGCAATTCTCAAGCTTTGTTGTAACACAACACCCTATAGTATATTTGTATGTCAGCTGATTCCAGGGACTGATTTGGTGCTATATGTTTGCAATTATTCAGTAAGGACATACCAGTGACATAACTCTATGACTACACAGGCTAAGCTCACCTCTTAAAGAACAATGCTTGAAGTGTTGTTTCTTTTCATATTAATCCTCCACACACTTTAAATAATTTATGGTTACTTAAAGTTTTACAATTCTAAAAATTCTTTGTAGACTGAACCAGATGTTAATCTTCATTAAAAATATATATATATAAATATATAAATATATAAAAATATAGCACCATTGATTAATAACTGAATTTTCCATCATGCCATCTTTGAAGGATAGTTAAGGAAAACTCCCTTGTGAAATGCACTTTTGAAACATCACTTATGTCTGAATTTCTTTGATTTTCCACACTGTCCTTTCACTGCTTCCAGTCCATAAAAGCTTCTTTGCATCCTTCAGAAACTGTCTTATTAAGAAAAAAAAAATAAAATACAAAAACATCAAGGTGCTAAGTCTGGCTCTTTGACTGAAATTACAATTACCAAGCTATGGGACTGAAATCCCTTCCTAGGCAGATGTGTGATCCCACTAAAGGAAACTGGAATAGCTACTGTTAACATCAACAGGGCCAGTATTTGGCCCACTGTAAACTCTTTACAAGAATTATTCAAGAAGTAAGTCACCAGACCCACACCACACCCACCCAGAAATCAAGAATGCTAGTCAAGCTTTACTCTTGCTGTATCTTTTAGATATTATGAAAACCAACATTAGTTATCATTAGACTGGGAATTTTTATGGCCTCGATAGTATCACCTTATGCAAAGCAAAACATACGATGGCCAACTATTAATGAAACAGCATTAAATATTTAGACAGCTTTGCTGGCTTGCAAAATAAGTCAAAATTAGTGCCTCACAGTATTGCATTCCACTAGAATATTATTATTAAGGTATAAGTAGCAGCAACCCCTACAGCTGGTATGCAGGCAAGTCTTGCATTCAGTTTGGGGGAAGAACAAGGCGTTTTGGCCGCTGACGCATGAATTTACATTCTGGAATCTGACACTCCCTCTTGACTTACTCAACTGTTTACCCTTCTCTTTATCATATTCCTTAAATCCTCGCAGACACAAAGCGTCTGCCAGGAAGTTATGCTGAAATTAGCAGGCAGATCCCATGGTAGCTGTGATCTACGGTGTCTCCAGCTACTCAACGCAACCAGCACCTTCACCAGCTCGCTCGCTGCTCCTCAGCCCAACAAGAAAATGCAGTTTGATTAGAGGCTGCTATTTAAGTGAGTGCCAAAATAAAACTTTCACCTTCCAGAGGGACACGGGTTATTTATCAGTGATTATTCTTCTTGAAAACTCTCTTTTCCAGGAAATCATCTCTTCTCTCTTCACTTCAGAAAGTTCAGACGCAGCTTTCCAGGATGTCACTAAAGTGAGAGCAAACTATTTACATTCCTGCCATATGTCTACCAATATCCTGCAGCTGTCTGTCTAATTTACAATCAGATACCAAACTTCAGCTTGCGTAACCATTTGCATGCTTCCCTAATTGCACGTTTTTAACTCAGTTATTTATTTCCCCCCCCCCCCCCAAAACTTACTCAAAACTAGACATTTCTCTTATTTTAAGCATTAAATATGCCAGGACAGGTCATCAAAGAGACAGTGCTATCTCCATCCATGGAGGTTTTCAAGAGACAGGTAGACAAAGCCACCCCAAGTTGGTCTCATGCAGACAATAGTCCCATCCTGACTGGGAGGCTGGATCACTAATCCCACAGATCCCATCCTACCAGTTCTCCTATACCTCCTGGATCCTACCACCCCGGCACAGGGCCAGGAAACATCATTCCCTACTTCTCTCTGAACAAAGCAGTAAGACCCAAGCCACACACCAAGAAAAACAGCCCTGATCCACAAGAGACTAAGTACAGTTGTATTTTCAGAAGTCTATAGACACTGCAGGCACTAACACTTCAGTTCTGTGTGCATCCATATGCCTGCTTCTCAAGTTCAAGCATGAACTACGAGCTCCTTCATGAGTTGACCAACTAAATGCAACAGCAACACTCCTTAATTAGAGCCATGCATGAAGTAACCTACCCCACCGCACCAGGACCTGAACTTCTACTGCCTCCGCAGCATTTCTTGAGTGCAGACTCAATACTTAGTCTCCAAATCACAGAATCACAGAATCTTCTAGGTTGGAAGGGACCTTAAAGATCATCTTGTCCAACCATCAACCTAACTGACAAAAATAGTCACCCACACAACAAACAAGGAACATCATCACTAAACCAGACCTCCCAGCACTACATCAACCCGTCTTTTGAACACCTCCAGGGATGGGGCCTCAACCACCTCCCTGGGCAGCCCATTCCAATGGCTGAGAACACTTTCAGTGAAAAAATTTTTCCTAATCTCCAGCCTGAACCTCCCCTGGTGCAACTTGAGGCCATTTCCTCTTGTCCTGTCGCCTGTGACTTGAGAAAAGAGACCGACCCCCATCTCTCTACACCCTCCTTTCAGGGAGTTGGAGAGAGCAATAAGGTCTCCCCTCAGCCTCCTCTTCTCCAGGCTGAACACCCCCAGTTCCCTCAGCCTCTCCTCATAAGACTTATTCTCCAGACCCCTCACCAGCTTTGTCGCCCTTCTCTGGACCCGCTCCAGCACCTCAATGTCTTTTTTATGGTAGGGGGCCCAAAACTGGACACAGTACTCAAGGTGAGGCCTCACCAGTGCCGAGTACAGGGGGACAATCACCTCTCGGGCCCTACTCCCCACACTGTTCCTGACACAGGCCAGGATGCTGGTGGCCTTCTTGGCCACCTGGGCACACTGCTGGCTCCTGTTCAGCCCACAGGCCACCAACACCCCCAGGTCCTTTTCTGCCAGGCAGCTCTCCAAATGCCCCAAACAAAAACCTTTTTAGCTCAAAGTCAAGATGCAACTAAGCCAGAATGTAAACTCCGTGTGTGCATCCGTGTGCCAGCTGAAACCCACCTGCAGCACAGGAAAACCTCTTTGGAAACTCCGCAGATGAGGAATTTTTTTGGATATGCGTGTGTTTTGTGTTGTGAGCAGCTGCTCTGCATCCCCCAGAAGCACCTTAGAGTTGACATGCAAAGGAGGATGCAATCTCTGCAAGGCTTGGGAAAAACCTCAGCATATTTGTCTTGGAAATTAATAGCTGACAGGTATTTTTCCAGGGCTCCAGGGGGAATTAGGGGGAAAAAATTAATTTCCTAATTCAAAGAAAAGACTTGGGAGATTTTAATTTTTTTCCCCAATCTGAACTAGTATTAAAATTATATGTAGATATCAGAAAAAAAGCTAATCAAGTTTTCCTTTTTTGGTGAAACAACATTCTAGGAAGAAAATCATTTTGGGGTAATTTAAATAAGTTACATTTGATGAAAAGAAAAAGCCTCACTTTCCTCTTTTCCTATTAAAACACAGTAAGAGGTACAACTTCAAATGAAAGTAATTTTATACTGAAAAAAAATTATCATTTTGACATTTTCCAAATTATTTTTGTCTTACTTCCACTCAAAAGAAAATGCCATTAAAATTGATGAGCTTTAACAGGCAATTTTGTTTTGAAGAAACAGCCTTTTCTAAGAGAAAATTGTTTCAATGGAATATTTTTTCTGTTTTGATCACTAATTATTCGAAGACACTGGAGTTCTCTGATCCCGGACATATGACATGGATTAAAGTGAAACCAGCTGGATATTAAATTTCTAATTCACATATGGAGCTCATGACCCTCTTTATGAATCATCACACCGTTTGTTTAATATTTAATGCAACTCTTAGTTACTCTGAAGAAAGTGTTGAACAACAGGGGCCCATAAAATTAAAATCACACAGCAAAATCACAGCTACTTGCAAATTCTCTCTCTTCCTTGGGATTTCATCACAAATCTGGCTGATCTGGGTTCATTAAGTTTATTTTTTCACTCCCGAGATGGTAAGATAGGATGGAACCCTAACAGTTCATATAAACATCTCTGATCACAGCTTGCGAGCCTCAAAAGATCCAGGCTTGCCTTTCATGCAAAGCCGGGCATAGTATCTTGAGATTAAAAAGCAGTATTTCTGAGAGTGTTGGTCTACTGAAGTCTTAGGAAGAGTGGGAAATTAAAACTGTGAAGCTCTAGATGTAATTTTACTATCTTAAATGCATAGACAAAGCACACTAGAAAAAATAACTGCCTGGGTCATGATCTCTCTTTCCTCGGCTCCTTGACTCACCAACTTGAAAAACAAATTTGAAGAACTATCAGTAGGTACCTGTGGATCTCAGTGAACTCAAACCTCCACTCTGGCACATTTTATCTACCTATTTTGAAAAAGCTACAAGAAATACATTTTTTCCTAAGTGCCTTTGCACAGCTTCTAAAAATTGGCACTTTGTTAAGTGCTATTAAACGAGTTGTGCAAGAAGTTTAAAGCCTCCCCCCACCCCCTCATCTGAGCAAGGACAGCAAAGTCAAGCCATAGCCCAACTCCTATCCTGTCAACCTGAATCTGTCTTTTGTTCAAAGACCTGTTTCTACTCAATTATGACGACGCGTCTCACCTCCAGCTTTTCAGAACAAAGCACACATTCACATCAAATCCCCAACAAACATCCAACCAGCAAAATCTTGGTGCAGCTGTGTTATTTTCTGGCATCAAGCATTCCCCTGCCTTCCCTTTTGGCCCCATCAGTATTACCACTCCAACTCACCCTCACAATACCAACAAATTGCACACCTCCTCTCCCCTAGATGCCTATTTTCACCAGGAATTGATTGATACAGCGTTAGTCAAGTCACACAAGGCTCGCATGGGTCACAGCTAATAACTCAGCATCAGTAGGCGTGATCATCTAAAAGCTTCTCTTAATAATATAATGACTGTTTGACTGTTTGATTCAGTGTTAAAACATTACAGAACCACAGAATGGTATGGGCTGGAAGGGACCTCTGGAGATCATCTAGGCCAACTCCCTGCCAAAGCAGGGCCACCCAGAGCAGGTTGCACAAGAACGCGTCCAGGCGAGGTTTGAATGTCTCCAGAGAAGGAGACTCCAGCACCTCCCTGGGCAACTCTCTTTCTTTGGAAACACCAAGCACTCACTCGGTGGAAAAACTAGGCACTTAGAGGAGATTTTTCTCCCATGAAGCCACTTCTTGTGGGGCCCTTTGCTGAATTATCTATGTAAGTATAGACCTGCCAAGCTCAGCAGCACTGTTCTTGCCACCTCTCCCTGCTTTGCAGTCTGCATAACTATTCCAGCAGCACTTTCTTGTGCGCTCCCCAGCAGAATTAATTAATGTTTGCACAGTACTTTGAAGATGAAAGCACTAAGCGACTGCTAAATATCAGGCCAGATTCTCAGCTGGTTTAAAAACTGGCATTTGGAGCGCGGCATCTGGGCCCACAATCACGCTGTCTCATTAGAGAGCTTCTGTAGAAAATGTGAAGAAAAAAGAGTTTTAAAAAAGACAAAAAAAAAACATAAGAGAAAGAATATAGAAAAAGAAGAATATATAAAAATATATAGAAAAGCAGCACTGGAGTAATAACCCTCCTGCTTTTCCCAGAGTCCCTCTTTCTGCAGGTGAAGAGTATAAACCTTCAGAGCCAGGCCACCGTTCTCCTTCAAACCTCCTTAAACCTCACCTCTGCTGAGATGCCTACAAATCATTCAGCACCGATTAGCCAGCTGATGTACTGTGACTTCTGCACATTACACTTACCATAACCACCCTGCTCTTCATGCTGGCTCGCCCCATCTGTTTACTCAATGTGCTCCTTCTTTCCTAGCCTCTGCCTTGAACATTTGCAGGGGATTTTCTTACATATATATAAATATATATATATATATCTCAGCCCAGGGATACACAGATGCCGACAAAATGTCTTTCCAGCCCTTTGCAGGCTCTATATAATATGGACGTGCAAAAGTCAGTCTCAAAGGACAAGCCTCAGTAGGTTCAGGTCCACTTACCCAGTTGTGTGTTCCTGTAGAAAAGCGTTGATCACGGAGAGCGAGTCAGGAGGTTTAACTCAAGCACACGTTATACGTAAAGCAGCTGTGTGTTTTTCCTAAAGGCACCACGCTGCTGCAGTTTAAGGGCTGAACTTTCTGCTCATGCTAGATTTTTATTTTTTTTTTTAATAGCAGGAATTGCTCTGAAAATTGCAAACACATGGTCCGAGAGAAAGCTGGATCAGCCAAGCAGTCTGTCACTTGAATAAACTGCGCTAGCGATAAGGGGAGACAAAGTTTAAGTATTTAAAGTTGAAATATTATAGAGACTGGCAAGAAGGCCTTCCCCTGGGGGCTTGTGATAACACAGCTGGCTCTGAGAGGAGGCAGGGCACCAGGAGACTGCAGGCATCTCCTGCTGGGACACCACACCACAACTGATGGGAGGAGCACCTCCATCAGCTGGATGCGTGAGGGATGAAGCCATCAGTGATGAGGAGCCTTTGGAGGGTGCAGCATTAGAACGAGCGACCTCACTGAGGAGCAAAGGGACCAGTGCTGCATGGCTTGGGTCCAACCACATCTCTTATCACACCCACGTGATCTAGGAGCTCAACTCAGACAAACTTCAAAACAACCCCACAGCTCCAGTTATTTCAGGAGAAAGCCACGGATGCAAAGGGTGTCGATACTCTTTTCATGGCCTCGATAAACCTTATGTTTTCAACTCTTAATTAAACCAGTCCCGTGTGCTCTTCAGTGAGATACAGGAGGAGCACCCTCAACCCTCTTCCCACGTGCAACAGCAGTCTGCTCACTCAAACACCTAAAATAGTGCTGGACTTTTAGGTATTAAGATGAAAATGTCACACCAAAAACAAGCTTCCGTGCTGTGAGATTCCAGCAAGTGTTACAAACACCAAGGACACTGCCTTTGCCACAACCCGCTTTTTTAAAGAAGGCAAAGCCTAAAGGTGAGGGGCAGCTGATCTCAACTGGCCAAAGGGGCACTCGGTGCCATGCAAGGCCAGGGGGAGGATGGGGCAGGGGGGTGGGAAGTCACCGCTTAGGAACGGGCTGGGGGGGCTTCCCAGGTCTGCTCAGGGACTGGTGATACATTAAATCACCTTTTACACATTCCTTTATCACGACCATTGCTGTTGTTTGCCTCCTTCCTTCGCTGTACTGTTAAACTGCCTTTCTCTCAGCCCATAAGCTTTGCCTCTGTCTTCTGACTCTCCTCTCAGAATCACAGAATCACAGAATCTTCTAGGTTGGAAGGGACCTTAAAGATCATCTTGTCCAACCGTCAACCTCACTGACAAAAATAGACACCCACACAACAAACAAGGAGCATCATCACTAAACCAGACCTCCCAGCACCACATCAACCCGTCTTTTGAACACCTCCAGGGATGGTGCCTCAACCACCTCCCTGGGCAGCCCATTCCAGGCGCAACTTGAGGCCATTTCCTCTTGTCCTGTCGCCTGAGACTTGAGAGAAGAGACCGACCCCCACCTCTCTACACCCTCCTTTCAGGGAGTTGGAGAGAGCAAGAAGGTCTCCCCTCAGCCTCCTCTTCTCCAGGCTGAATAACCCCAGCTCCCTCAGCCTCTCCTCATAAGACTTATTCTCCAGATCCCTCACCATCTTTGTCGCCCTTCTCTGGACCAATCTGGACCCTTCTCTCATCCCAGCCAGGGTTGCAGAGGGGTGAGCCATGACTTCATGGTTCTTTGTTGCCAGCTGGAGATAAACCGTGACAGGCTGGCAACCTCAAGGTTTTAATCTGTAGTCCCTAGATGCAGCAGTACTGCTCAGAATGTGATGATGCTCCTATCCCATGGATGGATGCTCCTGCCCACCCAAAACCAGGGCTGTGCCCATATATATACGCTGTTGGCAGCAGAGAATCATGAATGCAACCAAGCGGGCTAACTTCCAAGCCTTGTGCCTTGGGCAAAGCTGGGTCTTTCCCCATCTGGTTGCAGATCTTTATTACCCCTCCAGTCTGTTTCGTGCTCCTCCTTTCCAACTGAAGCCTCTCTCCACTGAGAAGCATCCCATCAGCATGACTTAGGCTGATGCTCTGCACTTCATAGCCTTAGTCTCTAGAGAGCTGGGATGAGATTTTCAAAAGCACTTAGTGTTGACCTACCTCTGCTCCAAATCAGTCTGATCATATTAGGCTAAATATATTTAAGTTTGGTCATGTATATTTTGTCATAATAAACTTGCCCTAAAGGAATGCTGCTGCTTGAAAACAAGATTACTAGACCTGTGACTATATTTATGCATCTCAATAAGGAATCTGATTTTCTACTTCCAGTTTTGTGGATTTTTTTTGGAGCACATTGAATATTTAGTACCGGCAGAACAGAGGTCAATGCAATTATATCCTACATCTTAAAAGGAAATAGTTACCTCTAAATTCAGTGCTAAAGAAGTACTGCACTGGAGATCTTAAGGCCCAGAACTCCACAAACTAATGCTTAAAAGTAATAGCAATTTCAAAGAAGCCAGAATGAGTTATATTCTTTTTCAGTATCCATGAACAGTTCTGCACAACCAAGACCCAAATAGGAATATAGGACTTCATCTTTTGCCTCCTGTCTGTTTTTTAAAACAAACTGAAAGGCAGTGAGTGTTTCTAAATGGTGCAAGAAATGACTGTCACCTGTCACCACCTCTTTTCTCTCACTGGAGAACCACTTCTCAACTTAATCTATATGGCACCTCCAGAAACACCAGAGTAACAGGTGAAGAGTTTTGGCCATGAAGCTCATACAGTGCAGGACTAAATGTACCCTTACAGACCTGGGGGTTTTGTTTGGTTTTGGTTTTTTTTTGGTTTTTTTTTTTTTTGGGTTTTGTTTGGTTTTGGTTTTTTGGTTGTTTTTTTAAGTATGTTCAACCTTCTGCTGCTGCATTTTTTTCTTTTGATACGTATTTTTTTTAACTTAATCCATAATTGGTCTTTCTAAATGATTGACAGCAAAGGTGAAGGAACAGCCTGTTAGTCTTGAATGCCGGGGTAGTGAATAGAGAAGCTGACATGTTAAATTTCTTCACCTCCAACTGGAATTATAAATTATAGACTTCTTTTATATTATCATAATACCAAGTTCATCTTAAAAATAGAATGATTCCTTGGGGGTATATTTATAGTGAAAAAATACATATCTAATGCTGTACTTAGCATACCTTCATATTTTAATATAATTGGAATGATTGTTCCAATTTTGTTCTTATTTTTGGAAATTAAGGAGCAGAATCAGATCATCGTACATTTTCAAAAGATCCATCATTTTGCTTCGGCAGGACATTCTGAAATTTTCAAAAGCTGTCTGTAATTTAACGTATCCTCCTGCTCTGCCTACAGTTACTTGGCAGGTTGTGTCTTCCCAGCTTGGCCAAGGGCCACTTTATCTGAGTCTCTACAACCTTTGCAGGGAACAGAACCAAGACCTGAAGAAGTCTGCAGGAACTGAAATTGTCACCCCATAAAACCCCCTTAATTCAGCCTTCATCCCTAAGCAAGCAACTTCTGTGAAACAAATCATCGAGTTCAAATTAATCGGTTTGTGCTAAGAGCAAGCACAGCCCATTAATAAAAGCAAAGCAATAAACCACAGGGAAATGCCTTCAAGCCAGACACGGTGCATTTTAACTCTCCAATTTATTTTGCATGGGAGGGAGGGGAGAGAGCTCTTAAAACTTTTGTCTAAAGTAGACTTATTTCAAAACATGCTGGTATGACACCTCAAGGCCCGACTCCGAATAGCAGTGTAACTATCTGTGGCAGTGCAGAGAAGATGAAGAAGATCTGCATGGTGAGGAGGAGGGGGCTGGGGAAGGGGCAGATGCAGTCACCCTGGCCCCAGGTCTTCTCCTCCACCTCAAGGTAGACCCAGGCAAATAAATCCCTTCATCTGCCCCAAAGTCTTGGTAGTACCTGGGGTGGTTTCTAAAGTCCTGGTGTAGCAGGGTCAAAGGGTGACCTTTGGTGAGGTGGTCCCTTGGCCAAAGTGCCTTCCGTTCCCCTGGGTTTTCTATACCTTTAATGTATAGGGCTGCTTCCTACTGACTATCCCACAGGATGAGAAGTCAGCCTCAAGCCATCTGCACAACGAATTCCCCTACAGCTCAGTTCACTGCTGCTTCCCTTAAGGTACATCGGTGTGCCTTCATCTTATGAAATATATTCCATTTCCAGAACAATTTTGACATGGGGACAGAGGAAGAGACAGGGAAGAAAAATGCACTTCCAATAAAACTTGGCACCATTCTGGATTTCTTTCACTTCGGAAAAAAAAAATTCTCTTAAGACACAAATAAACATTTTATTTAAGTTAGCAAGATTTTCTCTTAATAGTGCAATTAGTCTTGAGAACAGACTCTCAGGCAAATATAAGCACATAATATCTGGCACACTTCTCACAAATTAAGGAAAGTGTTTGACATTTCCAGTGTCGACACAGTGTTTTAAAGGCTGTATTAGCACTGAATCCCAAGGGACCCCCTGAGCAGCCCCTTCCCCAGGAGCGAGCCAAGGCCTCAACTCCTCCCATTCCCCTTTCTCTGCCCAAAGGAGGAGGAGGATGGTCAGGGAGCATCACTCAATGGGAGGAGGCAGCAAGATCTACAACACTACAACAAGATCTACTACAACCAGCTCATTAACAAGTCACAGTTAAGACATTGGAGAGACTTTAACTCCTTGCAAGCAGGTTGGGAGCCCCTGCAGAGACTCCATCCCAGCCTCCCACAGAGGTGTGGAGCTCACTCCCTTGGGCTTTGCTGCCCTACAACACATGGGGAAGGACCTGCACGTCACCTACCGCTCTGTGGATTAGGCAAAAGCAGCTTTGTTTTATTTCAATTACTGTGGGGTTGGTGAATCGTAACCCTTATCCATCAACGGGATGGTCTTCATTAGTCTTCCCCATCATTTAACGCAACTATAAGCTATTGCCAAACAGATTATACTGACTGTTCCATTACTATCCTGTATTCAGCAAATGGGGAGGAAATTGTATTATTCTGGTAACTGTTTAATGTTTGCCACCAGACACATGAGGCAAATGTGTCCAGGAAATGCCCAATGTCACCTGATGGATAAGTCCAGACACCCTAGACATTTGCAAGGAAGCCACAGGAAATAACTGCAAGAAAAAGTAGAGCCTCTGCACAGAGTAAGAAGAAAATGAGCTAATAAATACTGCTGCACCACAGCCTAGCACGCGAAGCAATGCTTTATTACATGCTTTAAAATTAATACAAGTTATTTTGTTGGTATCAATACACACACTCCACAAGCCCTATGCAGCAACAGAATGGAAGCCCACCACAAGAAGCTTTCTTCTCGTCAAGACCAGTTTTCTCATCTGGCGCACACGAGCCATGTTTACATTTCCCTACAATAAGCTTTTTCCTGTCTTCTGCTTCATCTAAATATAACCTCTCAACCATGTCACAGGCCCTAATTTAACAAAAGAACCCCACACGCTCCCAAAAAACCCAACTAAAAAAAAAGTCCCAACCCTAATATCTGGGTTGCGGCAGTTTGGTTTCCTGTTGTCTCCATATGGAGTCTGAGGAGAAGCAGCACTTCCAGAGCACAGCTCTCACCGTGGATAGGCAAAATCACTTTCCAAGGGCGTCCACCTTCCTCAACCAACCAGGAGGACAAGGCTCTTCATACCAGTGCCCTCATCCATCCTCAAGCCATCTGTCATCTCCCTGGTTTAGGCTCTGGGTGGGGGCCAGGGGAGTAGCAATAACAACACTCGGTGCTGCCCGATGTCCAGCTTCTCTCCAGCCTACAGGGTTTTTAATATCTGGAACATCTAATAATTATTATTAATTGCACCAAATCGTAAGCTGTAAAATAGATGGGGATAATGCACAGGTAAACCCTGGCATGTCTGCTCTCCAGTCAGGTTCAGCTGTACCAAAGTTTGACCCAGCCGTTATAGATGTGCTACCACTGAGCTCTGCAACATCCATCCATCCATCTGCAAGCCTTGGCAACAAAACCAGCCCAAGAGATGTAAGTGGCAATCTGAGAAGATACTCCCTAGGAATTTGATTTTGTAAACAAACATTTCAGCTAATTGCATTCTTGTTTTCAGTGCAACCAAGGCCCTATTTAGCCAAAGCGTTTGTCTACGGAGCTTAGTTTCTTCCATCTAATGAATGCTGATCCTGCCTTAGCCTCGGCTGGTATATCATCAGGATCAACATGAAATGCTAATGGAGAAAGATGTTTAATATCATTTCAAGTGTTTAAGCTACAACCACAGCTATTAAAGCAAATTCATGTTACCTGTTCCTCCTCGGGCTCCCCAGCGAGACAGATTTAAAAGTTGACGCGGGGAGAAGCGACTCATAAATGGCTGCACAGATCAGAGGAGAAAGCCTTTCGCCGCTAATTACAGCCAGCCTTCTCTGAACCAAAGCTGGCCATTTCGCAGGCACAACACGTAACCGGCGAGGCTCGTTTTATTTTGTTGCCTTCCCAAATTAATTCACTTTTCAAGAACCAGGGAGGCTTGCCTTCCTGCCCCACATCTCTGTAGGGCAGCTGCAGCGGGTCCAAGCCCCGGCGGTGCCCGTGGCATCCTCGCACCCCGCGCTTCGGGGACATCATGGGACCAAGCAGGAGGTGATGACACCTTATAAGAGATGCTGGTCTTCACTAGCATCATCTGCATTTTAAAGCACGACCGTGTGTTTCTTCCCATGGCTCAGACTGCCCCTCAACCTCTTGGAGGAACAACTTCTCCTCGGCACAGGCTTCTGGTGGATGCACCTTGCCAAGTTTTGAACTAGGGACCCCGAAATACCGGTCGGAGCCCCCGGCACTTGCCAGACGGAGCACGCTGCTGGCAGCTATCATTGGAAATGCTGAAGCTCTCCTCGTGCAGGTTTTTAAAAGGCCACTGTTTATGCATGTAAATTCTGAAGGGCATTAGCGGCATCGCTGACACACACTGACAGCCAGCCCAGCTCCGGGAAGGGAATAAGCAGCAGTGACTGCCTGAATAATTGATGTGCTTTTACTCTGCCCCATGGCCCAGTTATTACATTGCTCACTCTCCTCAACTGCCTGTGGTTTCTAAATTAATTAGAAATCTTAATGTCATGGCCAGCCGGTTAAAAAGAAGAAAAAAAAAAAAAAAAAAAAAAAAAAAGAAAGGCACCAAGAACAAAGAAAGGGAGTGCTTCTCCTGCCCTTGAGCCTCAGATCTCTTACTCTGGCCTGGCCACAGAGGGAATAAAAGCACAGTATCAATTTCTGAAGCTGTGGACCCCACTCACCAACGCTTACAGCAGCACAGCATGGAATCCACTCCACCTGCAAAAAGCCCCCGTTTCGTGGGGTTGAACATCCCCATCAAGGTCACCTCTCCCATAAGATGGAACGAAGCCTTTCGTAGGGGATGGCACCCGTGCAGGCAGCTGGCATCTCTTCAGGACCATGAAACAGGACTCACACCTCCCTAGCCTAGCCACTGCAACCCTGAATGACAGGGCACTGCTGAAGTCTGGAGGAATTAATGGTCTGAAGCTGTGGCAAGGGAGGTTCAGATTAGATATTAGGAAGAATTACTTTACTGAAAGAGTGGTCAGGCCCTGGAAGGGCCTGCCCAGGGAGGTGGTGGAGTCACCATCCCTGGAGGTATTTAAGAAACGTGTAGACATGGCTCTTCAGGGCATGCTCTAGTGCCCAAGATGATTGGTTTGTGGTGGGGTGTTGTGTGTGGGGTTGTGGGTGTGGGGTTTAGTTGGTGGGTGGTGGTTTTGGGTTTGTTGTTGGGGGGGGGTGTTGTTTGTTTGGTTTTGTTTTTTTTTTTGTTTTTTTTTTTTTTATGTGGTTGGACTCGATGATCTCGGAGGTCCCTTCCAACCACTAAGATTCTGTGATTCTGTGATTCTGTAATTACAGAGCTTGTGGCTGCCCTGCTCTTACAGCCAACAGGACTAAATGGCTCTGTGGGATCCCTTTCACAGGCTTAAAAAAAATTGTGTACAACCACCTGACCTCACAGTATGGGAGAAGTTGATAAAAATGACACGTGGATCAAATATAACAGCGTGAGTGGCCATTTCTTTGCTACATACATAACCTTATCTACTTACAATATTGCCTGTGCTTAAACTTTAAAACAACGTCTGCAGCTTTTAAGAAACCAAGTGGAAATAACTGCTCTGTTTGAGACACATTGCCTTAAAGCGCAGGCAGTTTCATTCTAAGTCATAAAACCATAGAATCGTTTAGGTTGGAAGGGACCTTTAAGATCGTCTAGTCCAACCATCAACCTAACTCTGATTAAAAAAAAAAAAAAACCACAAAAGAAAACCACACAAAAAAAACATACAAAAAATACCTCCCACATTACTTTGAAAGCACTTAGCCGTGACGAGTCTGGGGGTACTATTAGTTTCTTACTTGCAAAAAGAAGTACTGATTTTTTTAAAAAAATCTCTTTACAACCGTATCAAAACCATAAATAAACATAAATGACTGGATTTGTTGAGATCATTTTAAATTGCACAAATATCTTAGGCTACTATTCCACCTGCTTATAAAAGGACAGGGCAATACCAGTGGAACTCAAGAGTGCAGCACAGTCCTCTTTGCCAACACACCACGTCTTACTGTAACCTGCAGGATACTGAGGGGGAGAAAGGCATAAACCACCTTTCTATTATTCCTTTTGGGAAACTAATGATTTTGAAGAAATTGGACTTTTTGACATGGATAAACAGACTTATATTCAAAGCAATGAATTATTTGAGTCCCCACTAAAGATTTTCTGCATCACCTGTACATGTTAAATGCCCAAAAATGACAGTCCCAGGGCAGAGAAATGAGCTGACAATGGTGACAATGTAAATTACACTGTAAATCCTAATGGAAGTATCCAACAAAACGAATCCCATTGGTTAGGACACAGAAAGTGATTCAAAGCATTGTGAGTCCAAAACTACAGGAGAGTATGGTTCTCCAAAAACTTGATGCATCAAGTGTTTATTTGCTCCTAGAGCTTCTCCCTTTATTTGCTACTTTTCCCCTCCTTCATAATTTTGCATTAAATTGATGCGTGCAGATTCCACCACAAAAGAAAAAAAAAAATACAAAAGGATCAAAGCAAGTGGCAAATTTAAGCCATTTCAGTATGTTTCAACATCCTTACTGAGAACTGAGGTGGCACTTCCATTTGTAGGGCTCCCAGCAAACAGCAATGCTGATGGGTGAGGAAGGCAGCATCGGTCCACCGTAGGACTTGTTTGTGTTTGTCACCTTGGCTCACACACTGCCTCTGAAATGCACCTGCTAATTATCAGCACTGCAGATGTACTGAACACAAGATGTCAGTCACATGCATTTTTCAAACCCAGGCAATGAATGAAATGAAATGTTTTGTGAGAACATGTTACATGTTCACACAGAAGCTTTCCTGACCCTTGCAAAACCTTCTACCTGCATCTCTTCATGGCTGTGTGTGTAGATTTTACTATGCTTGCTTTGATATACTTAAATCACAGAATCACAGAATCGTAGTGGTTGGAAGGGACCTCAGAGATCATCGAGGCCAACCACAAAAAAAAAAACAAAAAAAAAAACCACAAACCACCACCCACCACCTAAACACACAACAAAAACCACCAAACCAAAAACCATCACCCACCCACACAGCACCCCACCACAAACCAGTAATCTTGGGCACTAGAGCATGCCCTGAAGAACCATGTCTACACATTTCTTAAATACCTCCAGGGATGGTGACTCCACCACCTCCCTGGGCAGGCTGTTCCAATGCCTGATAACCCTTTCAGTAAAGAAATGTTTCCTAATATCCAACCTGAACTTCCCCTGGCGCAACTTGAAGCCATTACCCCTTGTCCTGTCATCTGTAACTTGGGAGAAGAGACCGACCCCCGTCTCTCTACACCCTCCTGTCAGGTACTTGTACAGAGCACCTGTACAAGGTGTACCCAAATGAACAGTCCTTCACGTTATATATTTCCTTTTTCTCTCCATACTGTGGCACCTACATACATCTCATTTGGAAGCTTTTATATTAATGATTACAAAAACTAACTGAAAGACTCATACAGATTCCTCTAGGTTATCCGCAGTAATAAAGAAGCCACACACAAGCTTTAAGGCAGACGTGGAGTCCTGACCCCTCTTCTGATCACCATACAACTGGAAGGTTGCACCAGCTGAAGCAGGACCACCATTCTTCACCACTGCCATGCCCTCCTCCTTGCCTAATTTCTACATCACTTGTCTCCAGGAAGGAGCAAAAAGTGCAAAACCACAAAAGGTCCTGCTCGCCTCTCAGCCTCGAGAGAATCACAGAATCACAGAATCTTAGTGGTTGGAAGGGACCTCTGAGATCATCAAGTCCAACCACAAAAAAAAAAAAAAAAAAACACAAAACCCCAAAAACCCAAAACAAACCACCCCCCACCCCCTAAACACACAACAACAACAACCAAACCAAAACC
>NW_015090847.1:2628115-2652098 GCF_001431845.1 Calidris pugnax
GCCGAGTACAGAGGCACGATGACTTCCCTACTCCTGCTGGCCACGCTATTCTTGATACGAGCCAGGATGCCATTGGCCTTCTTGGCCACCTGGGCACACTGCTGGCTCATGTTAAGCCTGCTGGAAGAAAATACAGGAGAGAGCAATGGTAGGGAGCAGCACACCTTTCCTCACTGCTTTTCGGAGCTTAGTCTTTCGAGATGCAGCCCCCGGCAAAGTGGCTCATGAAAGTTTGATGAAGAGCATTTTGTTTAACACCAGCAGCTGAGCCACAGCCCCGTTGAGCCGCGTTGCCCAAGCGAAATGTCACAACCCAAGAGGATCAAGAGACTCAATTGCAAGAGGCAGGTTCCCGGGCAGCAGAGGAGCTCACGACCTCTGGAGCAAGGGGTTACCACCCCACAACCTACTTGGTCACCAAAATGTGAGAAGGCTGCTGTAACACTGATGGATGCTGAGCCTCCTTCAACACTTGCCCACCGTGCTGCGAGCCTGCGCTAGGTGGTCTGGTAAATACAGGGAAGTCCACAGCCTTTTTGTGTTAGCACATAGAAACCTTGATTCTTCCCCCCCCCCCTTTTACCTTTTTCACATCTACACGCACTGAAAAGATTCACGGTGTGCTATTCCCTACCATTTTGCTTCAGCTTTTTCGTGCTCTACTGCTTTTGTTCCCCTGCCCCTCTTCCATAAAGGGATATTCTCCAGGAACAGCCATGCCTGTGTAACTGAGAATACACAAAGGTGGTGCTGTGGGCTCACACAACCTTAACAGGACAAGCAGTTAAATATTTTAGCACAGCTAACAAATGACTGTATGGTCCAGTAATTACCTTTTCTTGTTCTTCAGGTGCTAAAAATCCACACACTATTTTTTGAAGAGTACTGAATTCAGCATTTCTGGAAAGAAAGAGAAAAAGAAAAAAGTTTAAAAAAACAATTATACTTCCCTCTGATGATTTATACATGCACCAAAGGATACAGCAATGAACTGTATTTGGTCAATTAATTTGGTCTGATCTGTTTTGGTCAACATATCTGATTTTTAAAAGCCTGTAAGAATTTTTAATCTCTATAAAGCACACCTCTGTATGGGAAGACAGCACTAGCACAACAGTGGGATGAAAAATCAGTGGAGGCTATAACTGCAAATTATTAAAAAAACCTTAGAGACACAAGTAGTTATCAAACACATGTGGAGGTACATGAGTATCTCTTCACCATAACAGACTCCAATGTCACCTGGATAAACTATTGTCATACTAGAGGATTTACCAGAAATTTTTAGAGGTTGCTGCACCAGAATAATAAAGAAATATCTGGTTTGAAAAGAACATAAAATAAATTAGGATTGTCAGAAAGGTAATTCCTGTTCCTCAGTAGTTAAATCTTAAAATTCCTCCATCCCCTTACATCTTCAGTGTTGCCTTCTAACTGTAGTGTTAGATGCTAAACGTAACATTAAATGGCAAAAGCATGAAATGCATGGATCCAGGTAAAGTGCCTCGAAGTGTTGGTTTTATTAGGATTAATTACACATGACAAACTGCTCCTCACAGCTGGGATTGCTACAGACAGAATTTCAGTGGGAATCAGTTTTGTCAGAATCAAGCTGGATGGCACAGGACCCCTGGACCCCATCCCACCCCGATTTAACAATTAGAAAATAAAATTAAAAACCCATGCAAGGGAAATAGCAAGGAGTCCTCCTGCCTGAATTCTGCTTACAACATTAACTATAAGCCCACCTTATTTTCCCACAACTTGTAAGGGAGAACATGGGTCATTTCATTCGGAAGAAGTATATTACAATGAAAAACTCTGATTAAAATAGGATCCAGTGTTAAACTGGGGACAGATGCTCCAGTTGCAGTGGCAGGTCCCTAAGGCTTCCCTAACGGGGGCTGCAGCAGGTCCCACACCCTGCACCATGCCATACCCTCATAACTTTGCAGACCAAAAAAGTGGAAGCAGGAGTCTGTTTTCACAGCTCAGCTGATGCAGAATGGCCCTACTTTAATTGTTGGTCCCAAAAAGGGGAAGTTTAACCCCAGCTCTATGTACTCCTCGGCAGAAACTCCCCTGAGAGTATGAAAAGGAGGCTGAGGCATCTGTCCCCAACACATAATTCATCTTATTTCTGTACTAAAGGAGCAATCACTTGCATTCAGTAACCTTGGAAGTCAGACAAGTAAATTAAAACTTAAAAAAGGCCTGAGAGTCCAGGATGCATGCTGCTTTATGAGTGATTTCTCTGTAATAGGCAAGTACGGATGCTTTGAAAGAAAAAGAGACCTATTCCAGGTCGCCTGTCACCAAAATTGCCTCCATAAGCAATAAACAGGTTTTGGACCATCTAAGAAATTTACAGGCAAATGCGGGGAAGACCAGTTATTATTTCTCCCTGCACAAATTAAAAGGTCTCCAAATGTTAGCTGCTTTCAGCCTTGGATTTTTATCAAATATATACAGTTTCAGTAGGAAAAACCACTTCTACAAGTGCAGAGCAGACCGGGCAACACCTCATGAGGGCATTCATATCTTTTAATTCTAGGAAAAATGCCGTTTGTTTAGACTACTCTGCTTGTGTTTTATAGCAAAACCTGGACCTGGTTCCAAGAAGCTTTTGGAGAGGAACTGATGTGATGGCAGCAGTGCAGAGCAAAGAAATGGTGGTTTGCCTAGACTGAAGAAGTTAATGTTTGCTACCCCATTAACTTGCAACGGCTTTTTAAATGAAATTAAACCAAGGTCTTTGTTTCATTTATGATACCCCAGATTTCACTTCTGCTTGGAGCATAGGGGGCTAGAGATAGCACAACCTAGAGTGGTTTATGGCTCTTCTGTGTCATCTTAGGATTCAGCACATGCTCTCCTCCCAGCTCACTTTTATTTTATCATAATGTGAATGTACTTTCTTGCCTTCCCTCCCCAAATGCCAAATGTATAACCTTGAGTTGGCCTCTGCCATATGCCATTTCTATGCAGATTTCAAATGCAGTGCGGGGAATTCTTGTTCTTATTAAAATAAGAAAGGAACAATACAGGGATTCCTGCACAGTAAAGATCTTACAAAATGCTTAATAGAGAGTCAGCGCTCCCTGGCAGTGGGTGCACTGCAGGAACCACAGGGATTTGGCGTTAGCCCTAAAAGACAGAATAAACACACTGAAGAGACTTTGCTTTACCTCTGACTCCTCTTAATACTCACAGCAGTACAGCGCCTGCCCCATATGCAAGGGAAGCTCTTTTTTCTTTCCTTTGACTGCTTTCCACACCATTTGACTAACCTACTCCCCTCTAGAACCTGCAGGGACTTTCCCAGAAAGCATTTGTTGTTTCTTACCCAGTTCTTCCCAATTTTACTTTGCCCGGACAATTTGGCAAAGCGGTTTCACTCAAGATGTTAACGGAGAGGGGAAATCCCCATCTCTCTCAGATATTGAGGTGCTGGAGCGGGTCCAGAGAAGATGGTGAGGGGTCTGGAGAATAAGTCTTATGAGGAGAGGCTGAGGGAGCTGGGGTTATTCAGCCTGGAGAAGAGGAGGCTGAGGGGAGACCTTATTGCTCTCTACAACTCCCTGAAAGGAGGGTGTAGAGAGGTGGGGGTCGGTCTCTTTTCTCAAGTCACAGGCGACAGGACAAGAGGAAATGGCCTCAAGTTGCACCAGGGGAGGTTCAGGCTGGATATTAGGAAAAATTTTTTCACTGAAAGGGTTCTCAGGCATTGGAATGGGCTGCCCAGGGAGGTGGTTGAGGCCCCATCCCTGGAGGTGTTCAAAAGATGGGTTGAAGTGGTGCTGGGAGGTATGGTTTAGTGATGATGCTCCTTGTTTGTTGTGTGGGTGTCTATTTTTGTCAGTTAGGTTGACGGTTGGACAAGATGATCTTTAAGGTCCCTTCCAACCTAGAAGATTCTGTGATTCTGTGATTCTCCTTTGCTCCATTCCTCCCTTGCTCCATTCCCCTGGAGCTCTCCCTGCACAGATCACTGCTACGTGGATAACACAGATCCCTCAACAAAGCCCACTCCTACTAAGGGGACTGCTGGCGTCCATACGGCTAAATATTTCTAAATCCTCTGCTGTGGTGAGTAATGCATCCACCCAAATAGGACAAGGGCATACTGATCTAGCATCACTAGATGCCAGAAAAAGGGCAATTAATCTGCAAACCAGCATGCTGCTGCACCTCCATGCCAAAACAGAAGCTGCTATTAGAGAGAGCAATAATAAACATCCTCTGTTCAGCAACAGCAAAGGCTGGGAGGAGAATCCATCAAGATGGGATGGCTCACCCTCCAGCAGTTGTCTTCACTACAGAAAGCCAAGCAGTCTGACTTCAATATTTAATGCTCACAGCACAGGGACCCACAAAAAGACACACAAAGGTTTAGGCAACCAGCAGGAGGCTTGTGAAAGAGCCTCGTTCGCTAAAACATACCAAGCACCTCATTTCTGGCTCTGCTCAGGGACAGGAGTGAGCACCCGTTGACATGCTTTTGGAGATGGAAACCCACATGGAGCAGCACAGCATCACTGCTGGGCCTGAGAGTCTCTGCACCAGCCCTACGGAACCAAATCAGCAACTTTCACCTACAGTGACTTAATTAACATGCACCCTACAGATCTCTCCAAATCCCAAATATTGCCATCCTCCATTACCAGGCTTTTCTGATGAAAGTGATTAAAGCTAACAATTATAATTTGTGTTAGAGATGCCCCTAGAGGCTTTGGCTAGGCTCAGCCTTCATTGTTCACGGAACACAATACAAAGAAATCTCTCTCCCGAAGAGCACATCCTCCAAGAAGACAAAGCAATCAAGCATTAGCAGAAAGAAAGGCACAGAGACAAAAAACAGTTGCTCAAGGTCATTCAGCAGGCCACCAACAGAGCTAGAACAAAACCCACCTCCTCTGTTGAGAACCCATAAGGCTGTGCTGACTCTCCAGTACTGAGCTGATCAACTATTACACTTTATTTATCAAGTGCCAAGAGCAAATGAAGTGCTTCATAGTGCTACTGTTCTGTGTTTGAGCATGTATTTTTGTGGTGGCTCTCCAAGCAAAGCTAACCGCGACACTGAAAGAGTTACCTTCCCTTCACCTTCCAAAGAAATGCTTCCCACACTTTTTTGTGCACATTACTGACAAATCGATCCCCCTCAATTTTTTTTTATTCTTCCATCAATGCTTTCAACAAAGAGTGATTGCTCAAGCGCCCTTCTCCATCTTGCACTTCCAATTTTTTAAGGAATGGTCAATCTTGATACGCGTAATTATAATTGCAAATGGATCATTTTATCTTGTACTCTTCTATTTTAATGGGATTATGTACAGACAAATCTCTATGGTAACATTTAAAGTCAAAACCTCCTAGGTCATTCCTATGTGGTTTAGATACTTAAAAATATTAATATTCAACTACTTATGTTACAAAAGGTTAGATTTCTAACTACCTGGCCCACTTAGGACACCACAAATCTGATACTGTTTCCACTGATTACTAGAAAAATCTTTCCAAGGCAGTATAACTGGAATTTAATAAAACTTCCCGCCACACAATTCATCACCAAGACCGTTGTGCTTTGTACAAGGAAAGAACAAAGCAAGAGTGTGCAAAGTGAGTGAGGCTTTTAGTCTCTGCAAACAACTTCAGTGCATAAAATATTAAAAGCAATGCTAAACTAATCTCTGGCAGGAACTGCAGGCAATTCACTCCAACTCTTATTATGAATGCCTTTGGTTTACCATTTAAAAAACATTAGAGTCCACCATTAGGGTTGTGTATCACAGTGCTGTACATTAACCTCTGTAATTTTCCAACATGGTATATTGCAGTAACACAAATTAGGCTATCTGGCAAAAATGCTTAAAAAGACGCAGTATTTAAAGTGAGCAGAGAGGAAAGCTCCTGGCTCCTTCCTGCCAAAGACAGCAGGAGAAAGTCCAGTCCCCTTCTCCTCAAAGCAAATGGTAAAATATCATTAATTTCCCCTGGAACCGACAGATCCGCAGCATCTGGGAAAGGATTCAGTCTAAATACACTGCAGACATAACAGATGAATGATTTGGGGGGAGAGGGGTCGCCTGCTCTCCTTTTAACACTTCTGTGTAACAGAAATGGAGCAGGGCAGTTCTGTAAGCTTGAAAATGCTTTGTGGGCTTTCACTAGGATTTTCTCTACAGCAAGTTTTGCCTTCTGTCTCCATTTCCTTCTTGTTTATACGCCTAATGGCTTCCAAATCTGTTACTTACTGTTACAACCTACTGCTGCAGGGCCCACATGGAGGAAATGTTGTTCTCCTATAATGAATAGGAAAACATTTACATTTCATATATTTTGAAACAACCATATCTTTCCCAGTAAGAAAACAAACTACAAGCGAAATTTTCACCTACAAATTATATGGCAGTTTTCATAGCAAGACATCTTTTTTAGGTACAGAAAAACATCCATAATAAAATGCTCATCATACAATCATCTAGGTTGGAAGGGACTTTCAAGATCATCTAGTCCAACCATCAACCCAACTCTTACAAAAAAAACCATCACTAAACCATGTCCCCCAGCACCACATCAACCCGTCTTTTGAACACCTCCAGGGATGGTGCCTCAACCACCTCCCTGGGCAGCCCATTCCAATCTCTGATAACCTTCTCACTGTAAAAATTTTTCATAATCTCCAATCTGAACCTCCCCTGGTGCAACTTGAGGCCTGTGACCTGGGAGAAGAGACCGACCCCTGCCTCTCTACAACCCCCTTTCACGTTTGCAAATGACTCTTATTTCCAAGATTATTTTTTTTCCAGGCATCAACACATCTAGCAACTAAACCAGAAAGATTGGTTTGGTTTTGTAACAGTATTCAATGATTTTTTTTTTTTTCTCGGTGGGATGAGAAAGAGACTTTTAAAAAGATGAAAAAAAAAAGGGGGGCAAAGAAAAAAAAAAGAAGTAAAAGAGGCCATAGCCCAGCATTAGGACAGGAACACTCATCTGTGGCGGGTTGGGGCCACGTTTCTGCTCTGCATCATGCAGAACAGGCACTTAAACCTCACCTCTTCCCCTGCGAGGCCACTGGGAAGCTGCTCTCCTTCCCACAGAACTTCCCTCATTTTCCACTTGTATCAAACAGAACCTCTGCGACTCCCTCACACACGCTTCCGCGAAAGATATTGAGTTTCAGGAGAAAAAGGTCAGCTTCATTTTATCCCACCCAGCTCTAGCTACCAGCTGTCGGGATCGGTGGCTGCAGGAGCCAAGCCAGACTCTTGTGCCTGTCTTTGGAGCAGACAGCAGCCATTATTTCACACCAGCATCTCAGGGAATTTTTTTTTTTTTCCCAGCAATATGCTGGTCCCAAGTGGGGACCAAGCCACCACGCAGCTAGATGAAGCCTAGGCCCTGGTATTGGAAGACCCGAAGGATTCCAATTCTGTAGGGAATACAGATTCCATTCTGTAGGGAAGCCCTACAGAGGGACCTAGATAGATTGGATCACTGGGCCAAGATCAACGGCATGAGTTTCAACAAGGGCAAGTGCCAGGTCCTGCACTTGGGCCACACCAACCCCCTGCAGCGCTACAGGCTGGGGGAAGTGTGGCTGGAGCTGCCTGGAGGAAAGAGACCTGGGGGGTCTAGTTGACAAACGGCTGAATATGAGCCGGCCTGTGCCCAGGGGGGCAAGAAAGCCAATGGCATCCTGGCTTGTATCAAAAATAGTGTGACCAGCAGAAGTAGGGAGGTGATTGTGCCCCTGTACTTGGCACTGGTGAGGCCACACCTGGAGTGTTATGTCCAGTTTTGGGCACCTCAATCCAAGAGAGATCTGGAGGTGCTGGAGCGAGCGCAGAGGAGGGCAACGAAGCTGGTGAGGGGGCTGGAAAACAAATCATATGAAGAGCGGCTGAAGGAGCTGGGGCTGTTCAGTATGAGGAAGAGGAGGCTGAGGGGAGACCTCATCACCCTCTACAACTACTTGAAAGGACACTGTAGAGAGGTTGGTGCTGGTCTCTTCTCACAGGTAATTAACAATAGAACGAGAGGGAACAGCTTCAAGCTCCAACAGGGGAGGTTTAGATTGAACATTAGGAAGGAATTTTTCACCGAAAGAGTGGTCGGGCATTGGAACAGGCTGCCCAGGGAGGGGGTGGAGTCACCATCCCTGGATGTGTTTAAGGGACGTTTAGATGGGGTACTGAGGGACATGGTGTAGGGGAGGACTTTGTAGAGTAGGGGAGATGGTTGGACTCGATGATCCCAAGGGTCTCTTCCAAACTCAATGATTCTATGATTCTATGATTCCCTGCAACAGCAAGGCGTTTGAAGCGAGAGGAGACGGGAGCCTGGGGTCCTGCCAAATCTAATCCTGGCTATACACGCCGCAGCTGGATTTCTTCAAGTAGGGGCTATTACACTGGCACACTGCTGACCAAATCTTCTGCTGCATGTAAATTCCCAGCAAAGGCCTTCGGAGATAAAACCGATTAATCCTAATTAAAATGAAAATCAAGGAAGTGACACAGTCTGTTGAATCTACTTGATGAATCAAAAGTCTCCCTTGTTTCTATGTTAATTGTCTTTTTACAAATGCGCAGTACTCTCATATGCACAAAATAATGTTTTCACATTTTTCTCCACTTGGAACGTCGCAGGCCAGATGTTAGAAAGCACCCAGAGAGCCCTTCTGTGTTATTTGGCCCCTGCAGAAGTGCCTAAATGGATGCCGAGTCCTTTCTCAGACTTAGCGTGGCTTTAATAAAAAAATCACAGCCTGCAGCAATGCGACAGCCCAGAGACTGCAGCCGGGGAAGGGCCGGCACCAGGCAGGACACAGCTCCTCCTGAGCACGCTGACAGGTATGCAAGATGGCCCCTTAGCACCGGGCAGGCAATATGTGATGAGCTAAATCCATCCAACACAAACCCAGCAAATCCCTGCTCTCCCATTTGCACGAGTCCGATAACGGTTCGATGAAATATCATGGCTCAAGTTTTTTATCAGAAGGCGACTTGCACACGAGGCTGTAACCACGTTTTGGAAAGCAATCAACCTGCAGGGACGTTCCTGAAGTGCAGAACTGCAGTACAGAGCCCTTCAAGGACAGTTCAACTCGGGATGTGAGTGATTTAAAGAGGAATGGAGGAGCACGCGGCTCACACCACCTCACCAAGAGGCAGGATGCAGTGGGCACAGGGTCTCCTTCTGTACAGACACACACATAACACACTAAAGAGCTCTACATTCAATTTGTGTCCAGTCAAAAACGCACGTTGCCTAAAGCTGGGGAGGCAAAGCTAACCCAAGATAAGTGGTAAAGGCACACTGGACGAAATCCAGAATCTGCTGCGTTACTTGCATAGACACCATTTATTATGGTTACATTTTATTATACAGTAGTAAAAAATTACAAGGCAGCATCCTGTGTTATTTCCCGCTGGGATAAATGATACAGATGTACTATTAAATCTCAAAGCCAGCACCAGTCTGCCAGGCTACATTCCATTTGTGTTTTTATAATGTGTCAATAGGTTGACATTCATGCCTTCTGATGGTAAAGCTATTTATGCTATAGACATTTAAATGTGCCATAAAATGCACACAACCCTAGAACTCTTCCTATCTTTACCAAAACAGCACACACAAAGCAAAAATCCCACCAGACACCAGCATCCAAACTTGGGACATATTGGCTCCACTTTTTCCATGCTAAAAGTCAACGTTATGAGGGTTTTTTAAAACACCCTTATAAGACAGCTATTGCAACCTGCGAGTACGCTCAACCCACAGTGAGTTTTAATTCTGGTTTATGGATTTCTGTCCTTTCCTTAAATGGTTTTCTTTAAAACCTAAGTCACTGGTGTCACGATGCGTTGGGTGACGGGACGTGCCCAGCCCATGAGATGAACTGCAGGCGACCAGGCAGCCCCATCCTGGCACCTGAAACCCTAACGTAGGAGGTGTGCCCACCCCAGCTCTGTATTGCTGGCAACCACTCCTGAAGGCCCACCATCCCCTGAAGCCCAAAGGGCATCCTGAACCCATGGTACTATGGGGATCTCACTGGACCTCGTGGGGAACAGACAGGGATGCTCACTGTGGGTGGCCTGCTTGTGGGAAATGTCAAGATAAAACCATGGAGACTAGCATACAGAATCACGGAATCATGGAATTGTTGGAGTTGGAAGGGACCTTCTAGAGATCCTCCAGTCCAACTCCCCGGCCAAAGCAGGGCTGCCCAGAGCACATCACTCAGGGTTCCATCCAGGTGGGGCTTGAAGATCTCCAGAGAAGGGGACTCCACACCCTCCCTGGGCAGCTTCTGCCAGGGCTCTGCCACCCTCACCCCAAAGAAGTTCTTCCTCACATTGGAGTGGAACTTCCCATGGTCCAGCTTGTGCCCGTTGCCCCTCGTCCTGTCCCTGGGAACCACTGAAAAGAGTCTGGCTCCATCCTCCTTCAACCCACCCTTTAGACACTTGTCAGCATTAATAAGGTCTCCCCTCAGCCTTCTCTTCTCCAGGCTAAAGAGCCCCAGCTCTCTCAGCCTTTCCTCATCAGGGAGATGCTCCAATCCCTTAATCATCTTTCTTGCCCTAATACGCTAATTATCTCAGCCCCATCAGTAATCTCTCCTTAACACCATCCCCCAAATTCTGTTAACATGAAATGAGGTGAATGGCTCTCAGAAACGCAGGTGGGAGAACCAGATTGGGCGACACTGCAATCAATCTTTGATGCTAGATGGTAACAATTATAAAGTCCATTCATGGCCTGATTAGAGGGGCTGCCCGGGCCAGCAGCAGATTTGGGTCACTGGCAGTGGTGGATGGGGATGCATAAACAGCAAAGTATAATGGTTTTGGTGTAAAATCAAAGAAGCCCCAAGGCTGTCGTTGAAACGCTTCTTGCACGTATCAAGTTCCTTAATAGTATAGACAAAAGGAAAGGAGGAGTTCAGAAATATGCAGCCTGTGAGGGCACACTGGAAGGAGGGCTCCAGGCTCCAGTTATAATCCCACAAGCAACTGGTACGTGAGGATCAGGAAAAGTTCTTAAGGTGCCAAGTCAATGGTTTTCTGCACGGAACATTTCCTGAAATGGTGGACATGAGGGCCACTGAAACTTCAGGGACTTGTTTTTAAAAAGTGATTAAAATAAAATTGTCATAGAAAACTAGTTTGGGGTATTTTTTTCCTCCGAGAACAACATCAGAGCTTAATGCATTAGAAATGGAACGGCGTCGGATGCGGCACTGGGATTGCCCGTGCACAAGGTGCAGGTTGGCAAATGCCAGGCTGAGCCACTTCATTACGGTGCTTACAATCAAACCCAGACAGAAAGTGGCTGCTTCTCCACTCTGACAAGTTTTTAATTGCATCTGGAAATTACCCTCTACTTTAAATTTCATTCTAAGATTATGCCTAATATAGGCTGCTCAAGATGAGTTTGTCACACTTCTAAATAATTATTATTAATGTAGCATTAACGTCCTTCACTGGAATTTACACCACCTAAAACATCTTTCAAGAAATGTCCTTATCATTAAACTTAGCATCCAATGTGACAGAAATGCAAAAGTATCTTAACCTTTTAATTCCAAGTGGCTTACCAGTCATAGTTGCTCCTTCATAAGGATGCCCATCATCTTTTCTATTTTGGGGACACCAATAAACATCTTTCAAAGTGCAGAGGAACACTTTCCCCCATCAGAGCCTGATTAACTCATGCACATGCACAACCTTAGATAATGTCAACATCCAGTGCAAGACTAAAGGTTACTAACAGGCTGCGTTGTCTCAAGGCAGAGGTCCATTCTACAAGTCCCAGGATGACCAGGCTTTCATGAGCATCTCCCATGACCTTTAAATAACCTTCTATCACCTCATTTTCTGAGCTTTTCCATTCTACAAGTCCCAGGATGACCAGGTTTTCATGAGCATCCCCCATGACCTTTAAATAACCTTCTATGACCTCATTTTCTGAGCTTTGCAACCTGTCGAGGACAACACCGCACGAGGTCCCAATGCACCGAAGGATCACCAACATCCTGGCACCAGCAAAGCACGTTTGGGAATTTGGGAATCCTGTGCCACCAGGACCTGAAGTCACCAGGGAAGCAGGGGGTCTCTACGCACATCCCCTCATGAATTCAACTGTCCAATGATCTGCTATCCAAATTCAGGGAGAAGCCCTCTAGCTAGTGATGAAGAGTTAAAAAAAAAACCAAAAAAAAAAGGAGGTATGCCTGGCTGGGCGGGGGGAGGACTTAAGCCTCCTGCTCCCCCTAAAGCAGAAAATAAAACTTCCCCAAAAGGAGAGGCTCCAAGGAAACTGCACAGCCGTGCCCTGCCAAAATTTTCTTTTGGTTTTCTGAGGGGGCAAAGCATCCCACAAGTTTTAAGGATCTATAAATGCAGCTATTCCAGACATTAAAGGAGTTCTGTAAATGTGAAAAAAAAATAATAACAAAACCAAAAAAAAACAACGAAATGCAGCATGAAGAAATCCACGAGAGGAATAATCTTAGCAGTGTGCTATACTGGTGTTCAGTACCTTTTTGCTGAAATGTGAAATATCTATAAAGATAGGCACATAAAGACATATCTGGCTACAGCTATTTTGGAACTGACTTCAACCGTCTCCGGTTTATTACCAGATAGCATGATGTCATGAGAAGCCTTTTAATGTCTTTTAAGACCTTTTCCAGTTATTCTTAAATTATTAGGTGCGAATTTGTGCCTGTGTGTGGTATTTCTTTATTTCTGCAGCCACGTGATAAACTGCAGCGCCACAAGATAAATTGCATTCAGTTTACACGTTTGACCTCCTGCCTTGAACTCTGCCTGCTAATCCATTTCAGCTGGGACCATTCCTAATATGCCATACTTCGGAACAGCTTTCAAACAGCTGTAGGGACTTTTTTTTTTTTTTTTTTTTTTTGGTGAGTTCTGAAATGGATTTTGCATTAAAAATATTTTCTCCTTCGCACCAGAAAAGTGGAACAGATTACAAACAGAAAGGCCCCGGCTCCAAACAGTTCCAGGCCGTCCCAAGCCACAGGGAGCAAGAGCTGCTCTAGGGGTGATGTGGAGCACTTGCACCTTTAATGGTGTCCCCAACAACATCTGTCACACACCCACAAGCCAATTAAAATCTTCAGGAGCTATCCTCCATCCCTCTGCAAGAGGTTTAATGAAGACACTCAAGCCAGGCCTTCAGGTACATCACCCCACCATACAGAGAGGTCTTCTCATGGGCACGCAGCTAAAACAGATGCTGCACCCCTACTTCCTCATCTCCCTTTTGAGGAAAACCTCTGGAATCAAGAACAAATGCCTCAACTTCCAAGCCCACGTGATTCTGTGACTTGGCCATGCAAGTCAGACCTGGACTTGAACTGTTACTGAAGAAGACCTTGCCAAGGCCAGAGAGCCCCAATGGACTGTTCTGGCATTTATGAAAAGACAGGAAGATGAGAAAAGAAGGCTTAGGGGAGACTTATCACTTCCACTATTTAAAGGGTGGCTACAAAGAAGATGGAGACTCCCTTTAACAAGGGGTTACATGGAGAAGACAAGGGGTAATGGGTGCAAGTTACATCAGGGGAGATTCCAAGTGGACACAAGAAGAAGTTTTTTCACACTGAGAACAATCAGCCATTGGAATAATCTCCCCAGGGGAGTGGTGGATTCCCCAACATTGGACATTTTTAAGATTTAGCTGGGGAGGGTGCTGGGCCATCTTGTCTAGACCATGCTTTTGCCAAGAAAGGTTGGACCAGATGATCCTTGAGGTCCCTTCCAACCCGGTATTCTCTGATTCTCTCTGATTCTAAATAACTTGTGTGTTGTGATATAAAAAGGGTAAACAAGAATCAAATCAATACTGGTTCTCCCTTCAGAACAGACAAATGTATTTTAATTGCCGCTGCTGTTTGTTTCCCTGAGGTAGGAGATAACCAGCTCTCACTAACACACATTTTCTCACTATGTTTGAGGTCACTGCTTTTCAACAGCTTTTTCTTTTTTTTTTTTTTTTTTTTTTTTTTTTAAATTTCCTTGATTGGTTTCATCCTAAATTTTTTTAAAGGAAAACAATAAAGTTTTCTTTGTAGTTAGCCAGCATAAACAAACCATCTCTCTCAACTACTCACCACAATTTCTCACAGAAAGGAGGAGAATAAGTGTTTCAATAACTTGCTTAAATATCCGTGACAGAAGAGTCCTGCTGCTGCAGAGCTGCCATTTGCATTTAACACAGCTGACCAAATAGCAAAAAATGCCACTTTCTCAGCTCCTTCTTGAATCTCAGGCAAGACAGGTGCTCCTGGTAGCACTTTTCTTGCATCCAGTTGATGGGTACATTTTCTTAGCATTGCAAAGCATCCGGCTGCCCAGTTTAGGCATGTACTTAACTCCAGCCATGCCCTAAAATACTGGGATTCACTGGCACACGCTGCCACACCATCCCTAATACAGGGCTTAAACCTGAGTATGACTGCTGCAGAAGGAAAACAAGCCAGCTTCCTCAGCTTCAAATAACTGAGGAGTGTTAGCAGCATCCATAAAATTAATGCAGATGAAAATTAAGGATGTGGTGAAGGGCCCTGCCAGACTGGGGGCTTGATGTATTTTCCCAAAAGAAGTTTGATGGCATCAGATATATAAACATGACTGGCTTAAGCAATTAGACCTGCATTTATTATAAACTCTGCAATCAAAGATTCATTTCATTTTGCAGTGTCATCAGTAGTCTGACACAAGCAAAAGGAAATTAAGAACACGGGAAAGTATTCCAGGTAAGCATATACTTATTTAAATTACAGAGACCTATGGAATGGGATGGCTGTGAGAAAACCTATTGCAGGAACTGACAGAGACACTGGTTTGGGGTAAATCAGAGCTTTTTGTGTGGTGGTCCTTGACAACAAATGCATCAACCCACAAGGTGACATTTCTGTACCCGCTCTAAGCCCACATATCACAGATCCTTTCCACTTCTAGAAAACTGTACCCGTTTGGAGCTGATAGTTAGAACTTGACTGTCTTCTAGACATGGTGGTTTTGGCTGATACGTTTTTCTGAAGTCAAATAAATTACTAATCCCCTCTGAATTTTTTTTTAAAAAAAAAAGGTATTAGGAAAAAATGCACTTTTCTCAGGTGATCCTTTAAGGAACCTGAGCATAAGGAGGTCTCAATAAATACAACACTTTTATTCACAGTTGGCTTATTTTTAGATAGAAGAGAGGAATCATCAGCTCTTTAAATTGATAAGCATTGCTCAGGCTCTCCGTAAGATAGGAAAGGAGATTTTATTAAAGGTTTGACCCGAAAAAAGGAAGGCAGACCTCCAGTAATTAGAACAACAACAAAGCTTTATATTTCCCTTCTTTTTGCATGAACCACTTACAGAGGTCACTTGGCCAAAAAGCATCAGCTGCTGAACATCACAGACAAATCCCCCTAATATCTGTCCCCCTTCCTGCTGGTGCTTCTTCATCGATATGGAGAAGTTCAAAACATTTTACCAAGCAACAATATTGTTGAAAAAACATCAAATGAGTGACAAAGAGAGACTACAATTGTTTAAACAGTATGAAAAAACCCCAGTGCTAGCCATTTAGCAGAATATTGAGAAGCAGTATGTAAAAATGTTTGGTAGACTTAGGATTGGGGGTTATCACTTTCTTGATTGACAGGAATTGGTGGTGAGACACTAATGACCTAAATTAAGGAAGGATGGGCAAGCCCATTGCAGCTCCCGGATGCCAACCACTGCTCCATGCCAGATGGCTGGGGGAAACCTTGACAGCTGAAATGAGAACCACCCTGAAAGGCACTCTGTTCACATACCTGACCAGCACCATGAGTCACGTTCAACATCCTCAAACTGTACTTTATTAGGTATTTGCCAGCTGGAATCTCCAGCAAATGAGACAGAACACTTTCCAAAGACGCGCATTCCCACATTGGGAACAAGTGACTCAAGTTAAGCGTCACGTTAGGGCAATAAAAATGATAATGACTGGTCTGAACTGGGATACCAGCAATCCCTGATGGCTGATGTGTATTTATCATGGTCACTTGGAACCGCTGTCAGAGGTCTCACTGCCCTGGGCACCAAGCAAACCCCCAGCAGTGGGTGGTCCCAGATGAAAAACACGAGAAGCTGCAAAACCCCTTGCTCAGCTCCAGCACCACGAGGACTTCTTTGGAACTTCTACCTTCACAACCTCTAGGTTGCATTTCTGTTACTCACATGGCAGCAGCAGAGAGATCGTGACAAGGAAATTTGGCTTGGGGTGAGAGACAAGATGTAGTATACAAACCAAGTTGCCAGGAAGGTGCGTTTTTGCCGAGCATTATCAGAGAAATAAATTATAAAGAAATGTAACTTGCTGCCCATTAAAATACAGATTTATATGATAGCTAAAGCTTTCATAGTTTATGAAACAATGTCTAATAAAAGGGCATAGCTATGATTTAGTAAGCTGATTAAATTCGTTGTTAAATATATTTTGTATTTCAGACTGGTCTTCGCTACCAAGTCATATATTGGCTCTGGCAGATATACACGTCCTTTTCAGCATATGTAATGAGCTTATCAGCTTCCAGGAGAAAAAGCAATTTTAGAGCCATCCTCTCCTAAGGTTTTGCACTTAAATATGCCAGATGAATTCAACGAGGTGAAAAATGTTAAAGGCCAAGATTCTGGGCAGCACAGCAGAAGGATGAAGAGCACAAATAAATTGAAGTGAGAGGGACTGTCTTACCCAGCAAGGCTTACTGGGAGTGGGGAAAAAAGCCAACAAATCTCCTTATATATTTTTATCATTTGCTAGGACCATATAGGTGCTTGCATATCAGACCTTAATGAGGAGGCAGCAACCTCGCTGCTGCAAACACAGGTCTGGACTGCTAGAAGATAAAGCCCCCAGAAACACTGGCTGAGCTTCTCAAAAATCAGTCCTCAAGCCTCATCCTCTGGCGTGTCAAGGCTCCCAAACCAGCTTGTGCCATCTGCGGGCAGTGAGCAATCTGAGATGGGGGAGGCTGTGTTTTAAAGCCTAACTCTGGGCAGCGTTCCCCTGAATCCTGGCCCAGATTCTCCCATTTCCAGACCCAGCTGCTCTGGGTTCCTGTGTAACACCACCAGCCAGAGGATTTCAGCTGGCTGCTCTGCTTATACTGAATACAGTCACTGCTGGTCAGCCTGTGCCCCGCTCCAAAAAGTGGGAAACTAGAGGTAATTCCCTCTGCAAACATTCCCCTCCTGGGCTTCATCAGCCACCGAGGGAAAGGAATCGGCAGGACTTGGTCACGCCACAGAACTGGGTATGAAGACAGTCTGTTGAATGCTGCAAGATTTCTCTCTTCATGGAATCTTTTGCCCATGTTTTTCGTAAATATTTAAATGAGCAAAACTGCCACAAAAACTGTTTGCCCAGCTGTAGCATTTTGAAAATAAAAGTCCAAACCAAATTTCTACTTGATTTTAATTCATGCTGAAGTTCAAGTGAACATTTAGGCAGCGTTTACCATCTTCAGAGCGCTGTGCAAATCACAGAATCACAGAATCTTCTAGGTTGGAAGGGACCTTAAAGATCATCTTGTCCAACCATCAACCTAACTGACAAAAATAGACACCCACACAACAAACAAGGAGCATCATCACTAAACCAGACCTCCCAGCACTACATCAACCCGGCTTTTGAACACCTCCAGGGATGGGGCCTCAACCACCTCCCTGGGCAGCCCATTCCAATGTCTGAGAACCCTTTCAGTGAAAAAATTTTTCCTAATATCCAGCCTGAACCTCCCCTGGTGCAACTTGAGGCCATTTCCTCTTGTCCTGTCGCCTGTGACTTGAGAGAAGAGACCGACCCCCACCTCTCTACACCCTCCTTTCAGGGAGTTGGAGAGAGCGAGAAGGTCTCCCCTCAGCCTCCTCATGCAAGCTAATGCATGATTTGTGGTCCTCCTGAGCACGTCTGTGGTCACCTAATTCCCCAGTGCCTACATGCTTCAGTGGTACTCAAGTTTGGCACCCCAGTGAGCCAAAAGCCACCCAGCACCTGGCAGGCTGAGAGCATTTCAGAGCAACGACAGCTCCGGACACTACGCAGCCAGATCCCAATTTGGCTCATCTCTGTTTCATATCAGTTCCTAAGTCAGAGTCAATTCTCAGCCAAGATTTAGTTAACACAGCTCATAAAATACTATTCTATCCAGCTAAATAGGGGGGGGGGGGGGAAAAAAAAAAAAAAGGAAAAAAAAAGGAAAAAAAGGCAAATAAATAAAAGTGTTTTACAGATAAGATCTCTTGGGCTCCTCTTTGCAGCTCCTTTTTTTTTCCCAACTAAGAGAGGACTTACGTTTATCCTCAAAGACGCTTACAAGTCAGTGCTCTCTCACAGCACCTCGGAGAGTAAATAATCTTAATTGTCTTGCACGTTGCTGATTACATCAAGAGGAATACAGCAAGGGATACGGCACAGAAAGGAGCTGGTACGTGCCTCACCATCAAGGATGACAGTAGCTACTTTATAAGGGAAGAACCCAGTATTGCTGCGACACAAAAACCAGAGTTTCTGATGTCTGTGCAAATATTTGCTTTTCCTATCTACGTAGCATATAAACCTGTGTCCAATTTGGTAGCCAATTCAGTTGCTTAAGACAGGAGATCGGATCACAGAAGTCAACCACTGTTGACCCTAGAAGAGTCATATGCATTCCCATGGACTTTGTCAAACCAGAAGCCACATCTGCCCTTCCAAAAGCAGTAAAACTGCTGGTGCTTCCTGTGGGGCCTGAATTAGGGACTGGAGGGAAGGCACAAGGCCCACTTTTCTACAAAAAAAAGAAGAAAAGAAGAAAAAAAATAATCAAAGGGTGAGAGAAACCATTTGATGGCCTTGTACTGCCATCAGAGTCATACAGCTCTACAGCTGCCTTTGGGATGTGTGTTAGGCAGAACACTTTTCCAGTGGGAGAGTCTGAAAGAGCTGCAAAGCCTCCAGGTCTTCGAGGGCAATCAAGAGTTTGGTGGGTTTGATAGCAGGCAGTAAACCTTCTGAGCAACACCCTGTCCTCATTAAAGTCATTGCGGCAGGATTTCACATACCTTCTGTAAACATCAATCCTCAGGAAGGAGCACAAGCACAGACAGCCTTCCAGGAACTCCAAATGTCAAACAGACAACCATGAGACATGAGGGACAAGGCTTCTGGGTGCTCTCAGCACTCCTCCTGCAGCTACACCCCTTCTAGCTAACACAAGGGTTTCTCCTTCTTCCTTTCTTGGGAACGGGAGGTGAAGGCAGGCTACTTGGCTGTACACTTTAAAAAGAAAACAAAATTCTCAAAATGGATTTGCAGATGGCATACAGCAACGCTCCTCCTTTTCCTCCCATTTCCTCTCCTGGCCTGCACCACACCTCATGCATTTTCACCTGCCAAGGTCGCTCAGGGCCCTCTGAAGTCAAGAGCACAAGATCCTCACTCATTTCCAAGGTAGCAAAGTCTAAGATGACTCTATCAGCCAGTGCTTTTCCTGCTATCAGAACTAAAGGAAACACAGGCGAACAATGAGAAGAAAAGTGCCATCTCCCACCTCTACAGGAAAGGAAGCACAGCACTTTGTCACAAGGACGTAATGGCAGATTGCCTGCAAGGTGGGGCACAAGCACAGGCAACAACGAGATTGACACCACAGGAGATCTCCAAACCAGCCAAAGTCTTCTTCTACTAAAGCTCTAAAACACAACACCCACCTGCAAACTAAACTGATAAACCATTTCTTAGAAGAGGACAATAATGTTCTTTTGCACTGGGAGCCTCCTCCCTGCCAGAGGGGAGGCTAGCAGAGAAGGGACACTTGGTAGTGGGCACAAAGGCCACAAGAAGTCACCTTCCAGAGGGGACTATGAGCCCTCCACAGATAGCCAGACCTATTAGCCTCCTAGACTGGAGAAGAGAGACACTTTTAGAGGATTTGCTCTTAATTAGTATATCTCAGGCCGGGGCACTCGCTTGCTCTTGGTCCATGAGTTGCTCCTGGCTTGGCTTTAGCTCCTGGCTTCTCATTGCCAGACTTGGGAGGCACTGACCATTTCCCCACCACCACCATTTCCTAGGACATTGCATGGCCTTGACAAGAAGCCGTGGGCACATGGCACGGGTTAATGGAAAAGGAGGCACGTACCCGCAGCAGCAGGCGGTGCTGGCTCCACTCTGGCACTTTCAACACAAGGCTGGCCAGCTTCAGCTCATCATCTGCTCTCCTTGCTTAAGGGCAAAAATATGCTACGCTGCATGATGAGGCCAAGGGGGGGGGGGGGCTCTGATAGCTACATTATGCCTAAGCCTGGAAATGAGACAACAACACAGTGAATACGTATTTAAGAAGAAGGAATGAACACTCTAGGAGCCTTCTTCCCCTTTCTGCCTCTTCCACAATGAAAAAAAAATCTCTACATACATCTATCAGCAAGGCAGAAGAAAGAGAAAGTAATGGGACACCAAACCAGAGGCTTTCTTCAGAAGTCCACACAAACTTTTTGTTCCTTTTAGCCATTTTGTTTCCCAGGGGGAAGAACTTTAATGGCACAGGGAAGCAGAGGGACCATGCTCCTCTGCAGGGAAATGGGACCCACATAACCCTTCCACTCTGCTAGAAGGCAGCAAGACGTGCCCAGCGAGCAGCATGGAGCCAACGTGCATCTGGAACAAAAAACACACCTTCCCCTCCCGAGAGGGTCACCATGACAGGGTGAGCAGGCACCGCTTGGCGAGGCTTCCCTTCCACTGGTGTGGCTGGAAGTCAGCCGGAGGCAGCTGAAGGTTTTGGAGAAACCAAGAGGCCCAAGTGCCAGGTACATTTTTCACACGGGTAAATAAGACTGAAGTTGCCTGGAGGTGACACTTGGCCACTGAAGTTGGTTGAGCCAAAGCGTAGGGTCACTTCATTGACCTCAGCCGTGGAGTCCCTGCAGATGGCTGGATGCTATTTTTGAAACCTGCAGGGAAGCACCTCCTGAAGGCTGATGGCTGAATTCCGGAGGCAAGGAGCCTCACAGAGGACTTTGTTGCAGGAAAATGAACTCGGCTGCACAAGAAAAAAGTATATTCAGCAGAATATGGCATGGCTGGGAGGCGTGCAGAGCCTGGCAGGCAGAGCTAGCAGCACCCAGCAAGATAATGGCAGGAGAGCACTGGGAGGCACTTGGCACCCACCAACACTTCAGTGGAGGCCTACCAGTTTCTCTGCTCCAGCCCCTGGGAAAGGGAATTAATTCATGTTTGGCTTTCCCAAACTGGATGCTCCAGTAAGAGGGATGCTGGTTACTTCTCAAGCTGCCCACTGAACACCCTCCTTAGATTGGTGGGATGGTTCAGGAGGTGAGGCTGCACAGAAATGCAGAAGTACTAAGGGACAAGGGTGAGATGGTCAAAGCCCACTGCTTTCAGCCTTTCTTGCGCTTCTTGAGCACCTGGCTTTCAGAAAGTGTTTACCCTCAGCTACCCAGCAGATTGACCTTGCTGAGGAGGATGGGCTTCAAGGGAAAGGAGCCCTGGTTCCTCCTTTCCACAGGCAGGTGTTAGTCCTCTTCTTGCACATCACAGCAAGACATAGGGTTGCGTTGAACCCCTTATGCTCTTTGGAATTGTCGCAAACAAAAGTTGGAGCGTGCTAATGATGTACAACCCAAAACCCTAACATTTTCAAAGCAATGCCTTCCACGGAGGAGAAAGGAGACTACAGGTGGCCCCATCCCGTGAAAAGAAGTTTTAGATGATTCTACTCCCAAGTCTGCAACTGGACCCTGAGATTTTCATACCTCTGACAAAATGGCTTGGTTTGGGGATTTTTGTTTGCTTGGGGGGGAAAAAAAGGAGAGGCAAAACCCAAAGTGACATACAGCAAATCTTTGAAACACAGAGGGGAAATGTTAAGTGAGGAATGTAAAAACAGATATATTTTCAACCCTTCCAGTCCATACGAAGCTGCTATTTATAACAGCAGCTGGTTAGGGGAAAAAAAAAATAAAAATAGGCAATCAGGTCATTTTTAGGATAAAGGCAGGCCCTTCAACTACACACAGATCCTCCCTCCCACTAGTCATTTCCCCTGCCTTTGAAGGCTGCAGAGAGCTCACTGAAGAGAAACACGGCATTTCACCATTCACTCTAAATTATGCTTCTTTGCTGGATTATTTTCAAGGGATGCAACGAAGGCACAAACTGCCTAAAGGTTTACATGGGATGTCTTTGCCATCTTGTTGCATTTAAGGCCAGAACAAAATGAAGGGTGGTTTTCCCTTGGGGTTTTTTTTTGTTTGTTTGTTTTGGTTTGAGTTTTTTGGTTTGGTTGGGTTTGGGTTTTATTTGGTTGTGTTTGTTTTTTGTTCTTTGTTTGGTACAACTATACTCCAACAATCCAACAGCATTGCTGTATTGCCTCAGGTAAGGACACACTCCAGTAGGCTAGGAGAAATAAACTGCATGGTAACATCTTACAACCACCTAAGATTGGTTTTCTTATTCAAATCTTAATAAAAAGCAGATACATTAAGAACTGGAATCAGCACAATGATGCTGATCCACTACAGCAGAAGATCCCAGACAACCTTCCACCAAGGGCTCTCTACTTTTTTCCTACAAGGTTTCCAATAGACCTGGAGAAGCTCAGCTGTCTCTCCTCCTTGTTCAAGGAGAAAGGAAACTGTGTCAGGAAGTGAAGTGACAGGACAAGGGGTAATGGTTTTAAATTGGAAGAGGGGAGATTTAGATTAGACACCAGAAAGAAATTCTTTAGTGTGAGGGTGGTGAGACACTGGAACAGGTTGCCCAGAGAAGTTGTGGCTGCCCCATCCCTGGAGGGGTTCAAGGCCAGGCTGGATGGGGCTTGGAGCAACCTGGTCTGGTGAGAGGTGTCCCTGCCCAGGGCAGGGGGGTTGGAACTTGATGATCTCTAAGGTCCCTTCCAACTCTAACCATTCTATGATTCTGTGAAAGAAGTGGCACTTTGACAAAGGAGTCTTCTTGATGCAGCTGGTGGGACGCCTTGCCATGAGGCAGCACTTCAGACCATACTTGGGTATTCAAAGAAGCAGTGGCATTGCTGAAGACAGCAAGCAGTGAAGCATCATTTTGAAGCAGTAAGCATCTTCAGGCTGGGAATAACAAGTCAGCCGAGGTGAAGAGCATCAGGCAGGAGGCACCACGAATGCCTCTGTCTGTCCCAGCCCACCATCCACAGACTGGACACTCGCAGAGCGTGCCGGCTGGTTTTCCTGCCCCTACAGAACCACCTCTGCTGCCTCTGTCCTCTGAAGTCTACAACTATTTCCTGCAGCCAGAAAAATGAAGTGACATTAGGGTCAGAAAAGTTGAGCCTCCAAAATTCAGAATAAGATTCGGAACATAAAAATAATTGCTGAAAGATAATTCGACCTGAATAGCCATACATTTTTCTCCTACATTTATCATCCGTCCCACAAGCCGGGTGAAGGAAGAAGAAAGCAAGCATGAAGTAGAACCATTTTAAAAATGAATGTGATTTTTCATTATTGGAATTATCTTGATCACTAATGACAAAGACATTGTTAATTCCAGGAGAAGGCAGAATAGGAGTACCTATTTTACAAAATAATAAAAAAATTAAGGAAGGTGTGTGCTAAAGCACCATTCTGAATATGATCCATAAAGACTGAATTAAGTAAGCTCACAGGATCTTATGCTTATCCTTTACAGGCATAAAATGGGGATTTTCTAACTATTTCCGAGAGGCTGAAGAAAAATCAGTTGTGATTCAAAATAGGGACGGGGGAGAGGGAGCACGCCAGATTTCCTGGATGCTTGGAGAACATCATGTGTTTACAACCCTGCTCCCCACCCCCCGACCAGCACACATTATAGCAATGAACAGTTGGAGAAGCTGCCAGTGAAAGTCAAACACAGACGTGCAGGAAGCATC
>NW_015090847.1:2652108-2663606 GCF_001431845.1 Calidris pugnax
ATTTTTGTTTGCTTGGGGGGGAAAAAAAGGAGAGGCAAAACCCAAAGTGACATACAGCAAATCTTTGAAACACAGAGGGGAAATGTTAAGTGAGGAATGTAAAAACAGATATATTTTCAACCCTTCCAGTCCATACGAAGCTGCTATTTATAACAGCAGCTGGTTAGGGGAAAAAAAAAATAAAAATAGGCAATCAGGTCATTTTTAGGATAAAGGCAGGCCCTTCAACTACACACAGATTCTCCCTCCCACCAGTCATTTCCCCTGCCTTTGAAGGCTGCAGAGAGCTCACTGAAGAGAAACACAGCATTTCACCATTCACTCTAAATTATGCTTCTTTGCTGGATTATTTTCAAGGGATGCAACGAAGGCACAAACTGCCTAAAGGTTTACATGGGATGTCTTTGCCATCTTGTTGCATTTAAGGCCAGAACAAAATGAAGGGTGGGTTTCCCTTGGGGTTTTTTTTTTGTTTGTTTGTTTTGGTTTGAGTTTTTTGGTTTGGTTGGGTTTGGGTTTTATTTGGTTGTGTTTGTTTTTTGTTCTTTGTTTGGTACAACTGTACTCCAACAATCCAACAGCATTGCTGTATTGCCTCAGGTAAGGACACACTCCAGTAGGCTAGGAGAAATAAACTGCATGGTAACATCTTACAACCACCTAAGATTGGTTTTCTTATTCAAATCTTAATAAAAAGCAGATACATTAAGAACTGGAATCAGCACAATGATGCTGATCCACTACAGCAGAAGATCCCAGACAACCTTCCACCAAGGGCTCTCTACTTTTTTCCTACAAGGTTTCCAATAGACCTGGAGAAGTTCAGCTGTCTCTCCTCCTTGTCCAAGGAGAAAGGAAACTGTGTCAGGAAGTGAAGTGACAGGACAAGGGGTAATGGTTTTAAATTGGAAGAGGGGAGATTTAGACACCAGAAAGAAATTCTTTAGTGTGAGGGTGGTGAGACACTGGAACAGGTTGCCCAGAGAAGCTGTGGCTGCCCCATCCCTGGAGGGGTTCAAGGCCAGGTTGGATGGGGCTTGGAGCAACCTGGTCTGGTGGGAGGTGTCCCTGCCCAGGGCAGGGGGGTTGGAACTTGATGATCTCTAAGGTGCCTTCCAACCCTAACCATTCTGTGATTCTGTGAAAGAAGTGGCACTTTGACAAAGGAGTCTTCTTGATGCAGCTGGTGGGACACCTTGCCGTGAGGCAGCGCTTCAGACCATACTTGGGTATTCAAAGAAGCAGTGGCATGGCTGAAGACAGCAAGCAGTGAAGCATCACTTTGAAGCAGTGAGCATCTTCAGGCTGGGAATAACAAGTCAGCCGAGGTGAAGAGCATCAGGCAGGAGGCACCACGAATGCCTCTGTCTGTCCCAGCCCACCATCCACAGACTGGACACTCGCAGAGCGTGCCGGCTGGTTTTCCTGCCCCGGAATGCCCACGGTCCACAGACTGGACACGCGCAGAGCGTGCCGGCTGGTTTTCCTGCCCCTACAGAACCACCTCTGCTGCCTCTGTCCTCTGAAGTCTACAACTATTTCCTGCAGCCAGAAAAATGAAGTGACATTAGGGTCAGAAAAGTTGAGCCTCCAAAATTCAGAATAAGATTCAGAACATAAAAATAATTGCTGAAAGATAATTCGACCTGAATAGCCATACATTTTTCTCCTACATTTATCATCCTTCCCACAAGCGGGGTGGAGGAGGAAGAAAGCAAGCATGAAGTAGAACGATTTTAAAAATGAATGTGATTTTTCATTATTGGAATTATCTTGATCACTAATGACAAAGACATTGTTAATTCCAGGAGAAGGCAGAATAGGAGTACCTATTTTACAAAATAATAAAAAAATTAAGGAAGGTGTGTGCTAAAGCACCATTCTGAATATGATCCATAAAGACTGAATTAAGTAAGCTCACAGGATCTTATGCTTATCCTTTACAGGCATAAAATGGGGATTTTCTAACTATTTCCGAGAGGCTGAAGAAAAATCAGTTGTGATTCAAAATAGGGACGGGGGAGAGGGAGCACGCCAGATTTCCTGGATGCTTGGAGAACATCATGTGTTTACAACCCTGCTCCCCACCCCCCGACCAGCACACATTATAGCAATGAACAGTTGGAGAAGCTGCCAGTGAAAGTCAAACACAGACGTGCAGGAAGCATCGTTCTTTTTTTCCCCCCCGTCTTTCTTCTCCTATGTTAATTTGGGAAAGAAAAGCTTCATCTTTATCGTTCTTTTTTCCCCGTTTTTCTTCTCCTCTGTTAATTTGGGAAAGAAAAGCTTCATCTTTTAGACCCTGGGATTAAACAGACAGATCCAAGGTCCTTGTTTCAGAAAAGCTGCTACCCGAGGAAACCAGGTAGATGAAACCAGGTAGAGGAAACCAAAAGATGAAAGATAACATTTTTGGTGGTCTCTTGGAAGGAGACTGTGCCCATTCCCCCTGTCCTGAGTGGAAGCTCCCTGATGCCCTAGGCAATGGCCAGCCATGCCATGCTCCTGCCCGGCCACCAAAGTCACCAAGGGAAGAACTGAAGCAGCTGCCAAGGACTCAGCGGGGCAGCACGCTGCCTCCACAATACATGGCAGCACCTCTGGCCACCACGAACATACCCATCTTTTTTATTGCCAACTTACGATAAAGCAAATGTACATTTAAACTATTTCACCAGATGATGGAGTTCTGTTTAATTAATCTCTAATCACATTTTAAGTGATACATTCCTGAGAGCCACTGGAGCCTTGTTGGTCGTAGCAATTGGCACTTCTACAGAAAGCAATTCTGAGAACCAGATGAATTTGCTTTAAAAAAAAAAATTATTTAAGAGCCACTCAGTCTAATACATTCTATAACCACTCCCCAGTAAGTCCAATTATAGATTTTCAAGCAAGCATTTTAAGGTTTTGTTCCAGTATATCCATTCAAGCCAGGATGTGACTAAGTTTGCGGAATCTTCAACAATGATGCCTGATGGTGGAATTATACCTTAAAACTTCTCAAGGGCATGCCAGGTTACTCTTCTTTCAGGTTTTTTGCTACTCCATTGAATTTTTAACACAGCTGCAGCAAATAACGAGTTTACAGACTGGGATTGTTCCCAAATCCCAAGGTATTTGCAACTGGTAATGAAATAAAAATGCAAAGTGCCCACCGGTTGCATAAGCTACGTATCCCCAGCAATCACTGCACAGACTAATGGTCACAGGAGCCCATTTCAAAGCCAATATGGTATCTTTATAGGCAGAAGAAGGGTCAAGATGGCAATGGTGATAAAAGTGGGAGGAAAGCAGCGTGCAAGATATCATTCATTATTTTACTACTACCACAGTACCCAAAAATCCCAGTGGAGTCCTAAGCTCCCGCCCGCCAAGCACTACACACGTGTACAGTAAACCCCTTCTGCCCTGAACAATATATATTCAATAGGTCTGAGGACAAAGACCATGAAAGAGGTAGCAGTGCTGTCCCTGCAGCGCAGATGGCCAGCCGGGGCGGGAGGAGGTTACAGGCCTTGTGCAAGGTCAGGTGAAAAAATCAATTCCAAGCCAGCACAGGTCACCTGAATTGCAGTCTGGAGCCCACCGCGAGGCCAGCCCTCCCCTCTCCGATGTCTGGGCCAGCGCTGCTAAACGCCGTGGTTAAGGTAGGTCGTGCATCCTCCTGGAACACTGCTCTCTGCTATCGCGGGCTGGTCATTCGGCAAGGGAAGGGAAAGCATCCTTCTGAATGCCCTGCAAAAAACCCAAGTATTCTGGAGCTGTACTCTGAGCCTCTCTCAGGATTTTAGGACCCAACTGATATCATAGAATCATAGAATCATAGAATTGCCCAGGCCGGAAGGGACCTCCAAAGGTCATCTAGTCCAACCCCCCCGCAGTCAGCAGGGACACCCCCAACTAGCCCAGGTTGCCCAGGGCCTCGTCGAGCCTCTCCTTGAATATCTCCAGGGATGGGGCTTCAACCACCTCCCTGGGCAACCTGTTCCAGTGCTCCACCACCCTCACAGTGAAGAACCCTCTCCTCCCCTCCAGTCTAAATCTGTTCCCCTCCAGCTTAAAGCCATTGCCCCTCGTCCTGTCCCTGCAGGCCTTTCTAAACAGGCTCTCCCCAGCCTTCCTGTAGGCCCCTTCAGGTACTGGAAGGCTGCTATTAGGTCTCCCCGGAGCCTCCTCTTCTCCAGGCTGAACAACCCCAGCTCCCTCAGCCTGTCCTCGTAGCAGAGGTGCTCCATCCCCCTGATCATCCTTGTGGCCCTCCTCTGGACCCTCTCCATCAGGTCCATGTCCTTCTTATACTGAGGGCTCCAGACCTGCACACAATACTCCAGGTGAGGTCTCACCAGAGCAGAGTAAAGTGATATGTAAGTTAATCAAGCAGATATCAAGCACAGAGAATATTTGTTCCTTAAGGGATGAGAAACCTTCTGATAACCTCCCTCATCGATACCTCTCCACTTACAAAACTCCATGATTTAAGTTAATCAGCAGATATCAAGCACAGAGAATATTTGTTCCTTAAAGGATGAGAAACCTTCTGATGATAACCTCCCTCATCGATACCTCTCCACTTACAAAACTCCATGTAGCACTCAGGACTCACTCATTTTTATGCTAAAACTGCATAAAAACAGGAAGGGCCCTGTTTGCAGAGAAAACTGTGGCACAAGCCATTACACCCAGTGATCTGTGACAGACGGAGAAAGGAACTCAACATGGCATTCATCCCTGGAGAAGCCCATCCTGGCTCAGCAGGATGGCTCGCCAGGGGAGGAGCAGAATTAAGCCCAGAAGCGTTAGCCCTGGCCCCTCAATGTGAGACCACACTTTGTTCTCTATTCCCATCAACTTCACCACTATTACTGCCCTGTTCCCCTCTGGAACAGTGGAAGATGGTGAGACCTCATATTTATTTTATGGATTTGAAAATCAACACAAAACCAATTAAGGTTTAAGACACCAATTTGTGTCTATTTTTGTCAGTTAGGTTGACGGTTGGACAATATGATCTTTAAGGTCCCTTCCAACCTAGAAGATTCTGTGATTCTGTGAAGGTAAAGCCTTACCTGCTGCAAATGGTAAGATCTGAGCAGCAGCTCTGTGGCAGGTCCCTGTGCTAACTGTAGATCGACTCTACTTTGGTGGAAGGATTTGTTTCATCTACTTTGGTGAAAGGATTTTTCGTAACTAGAACTTCCCTTGTTTCTTAGGATCATCGCAGCAAAGAGAATACATCTCATCATTTTGCTTTTCTGTCAATCAAAGCTACTTACCACAGAGGCTGAAAGCTGACCCATTAATGGGATAAGAATTCCTAATCTATCAAGAATATATGCCAACATCTAATCATTAGATCCTCTGTAAGCCTACGCATTATTTACTTTTGACATAACACGTCGTACAGCTCTTTCTTTCGCTCAAAATAATTTCTAGGCTCACACTGCTCTCAAACAGAAGATGGCTACAGAGGGAAAAGCGTTTAACACCAGAAGAACCAGAGAGCCTGTATCAGCTCCTCAGATGAAAGAAATCAACCCAGCCAGTGACCTATTTCAGTAGTGCTAAGCTCATTTGCATCAGCTGAGCACCAGGCCCATCATCAGTAGATCTGGATGAGCAAACAGATGCAAAAAACTCATTTGGTGTTTAAAGAATGACAGCAAGAGGCTATTATGAAGGTTTGTTACTTTGATCTTTATGGACCCGCCAATGAGTACCTGGCTTCTGCACAGGGTCTGTGGGTCAAGTTCTTGTGGATACTATGGCACAGGGCTTCTCCAAAACACGGCTACCACTATGGAAAGGGGTCTGGCACATTGGTGATTTTCATGTGCATTCCAAAGGACCAGGCTGGGTGGAAAAGAGAAGGACAGGAAGGGGTTAAAGAGATGATGTACTCTTCTCCCTTCACTCAAGTTACCCATTCTCCACCCATCACCCATCCTGCAGAGTTTCAACCCAGAAAGGAGCTTGGTTATCCAGACTTGTTCTCATCCAGAGAAGATAATCCAGACTCACCTAAGAAGATAACTTCCATATTTAAACAGCTACAAATATTTTCAGACTATTTCAGGAGCACAGGGAAGATAATAAGGAGCTCCACTTTCCAGGCTTACCATACTAAGAGGATAAAAAGAGAACTCTTGTTAATGCTTGTGCCTAGATAGTGGAGCATTACAGCTGGGATTCACAAAGGGATTTAGGACTCTAAGTCCAACTGAAATCAGGAAATGAATGGGACTTAGGCTCCTAAGGGCCTTTGTGAGTGCCAGTCTAAGTGCCTCCTCCTTTTGAAGCCAATGGGAACAATGCCATGGCATTCAGCAAGGGCAGAGCCTGCCCACGAAGCTTTAACTCTATTAAAAGACTAGAAGTTATCTGGTGACAAACAGACACAACACCCTTGGTGAAGAGCCTGAATGCCGTCAAAGCTCCCACCAAGCTCTATCAGACAGAGCTGAAGCAAAGTCCATACACATGGATGAGAGCTTTGCACTGAATTAAGATTTCAGTCCAGGTTCTTAAGTCAGAGGCAAAAGAGTTGCCTCTGGGGAGAAAAATCATGCCATTAGCAAGGCCAGACCATGCGCGACCGCTGCACAAAGCTCTCCGGGCAGGCAGGCAACAGCAACAGCACACGCTGGTGGAGTTTCAGAAGTGACCCTTACTTTGGTTTTCTGTGATTAAAGCTTGATATCCCCCGATCCACGCTAACTTTAAAAACGTTCTGTGAAGTAAATACAGTTGTGATACTTGCGCTGCATTCGTTATCGCTATTTTAATTACACTTTAATAAAGGTGAGCGGCATGCACTCCTGTAGGAGGAAACAGCTTTTCCCAGTACAGGAGGATTCAGCGTAACTGAAATTTCCACACCAGTAAGGAAAGAAAAAAAAATAATCTGTCCTCCTTTCTGTACTTCTGTACAAAGGTTAACAGAAAAAAAAACAAACCCAACCAAACATTGCAACAATTGGTCAGGCATTGGAATAGGCTGCCCAGGGAGGGGGTTGAGTCACCATCCCTGGATGTGTTTAAGGGCCGTTTAGATGGGGTACTGAGGGATATGGTGTAGGGGAGGACTTTGTAGAGTAGGGTAGATGGTTGGACTCGATGATCCCAAGGGTCTCTTCCAACCTGAATGATTCTATGATTCTATGATTACCTAAGCAAGTGCCAAGTGTTTAAATATTATTAACTGCTAATCAGCCTTTCATTGTGCTCCAGAAAGCTTCATACTGTAAGACAAGGGTATCCCAACGAGTGACCTAGTGGAAACCACATTCCCATGGTGAGGCCCTCTCCCCTCAGGCACCCGAAGGCTTCAGCTCCTCTTCCCTGCACCCACAGATCCAGAACCTGTGTCTTGAGGCTGACACACAAACTGCTCAGTGCTCGGCCCCATCAAAGGCCCTTCCCTGATCCACCTCCTCCTCAGTGCTCGGCCCCATCTGAGGCCCATCCTTGATCCACCTCCTCCTCAGTGCTCGGCCCCATCTGAGGCCCATCCCTGATCCACCTCCTCTTCAGTGCTCGGCCCCATCTGAGGCCCATCCCTGATCCACCTCCTCCTCAGTGCTCGGCCCCATCTGAGGCCCATCCCTGATCCACCTCCTCCTCAGTGCTCGGCCCCATCTGAGGCCCATCCCTGATCCACCTCCACCGCAGCGCCCAGCCGAGAGGACCGTGAGCTGTTTCACAGGCAGCAGCGCTTTTGACAAACGGCCCTTCCTTAAAAAGCAGCCCCGAAATCTTCCAGCAACGCGCTGCAGAGGATTTGACACGGGGTCAGAGGAGATTCATCTTCGCTGCAGCAACGCTACCTCAGCTCCATGGTGTGCTGCTAAAGCTGCCTCTGCTCTACCCAACAAGGAGGAGCAGAGGGGGAAAAAAAAAAGGAAAAAAGATTTAAAAAAAAAAAAAAAAGGAATCAATAAACACCAGCACTTCATCTCTGCTCAATTTAGCTGTTTCTGGGAGCATAGATAATTCCTGATGGCAATTGTCCAAAGTGTCCCAATTCAGACAGCCTGATAGCCCTTTCGGGTCAGTCCTGGTGGAGACAATAATCAGGCCTCCCAGGATGAACTTCATTCACGGAGCGGTGCTGATTACGGGAGCGGTTCGAATCATCGCGCGGTATTGACTGGAGATCAATTTTCAGCTGGAGGTATTGTGGAGAACACAGAGTACACAGCTAAGCCAAAGGCGGGGAGTAGGAATCCAATAGCCTGCCCAAAACCACCTCCAATAAAAGCCTGCACAGACAGATGCTACAACTCCTACCCCCCGAAGCCTGAGTTTTTAAAGGCACATGCTGTGATAAACCAGAGCCCCTGAGGAGCTGTGTTTCATCGTTACATTTTGCTGCATCATTAAAATTACCATTTGATTCCTCCACCCCAAAATTATTTCAGGAGACACGCTTTGCATTAAAAAAAAAAAAGACAATTTGCCTGAACAGCTCTTCCTTTGATCCCATCTTTCCCTAATTAAAATTCTCTGAGCCAGGTAATGACTGCCCTTCCTGCTGCAGGTGCCTCGTCTCCTAGCACTCCCCTGTTCTTCTCCATCTCCAGCCATAGCAGGCAGCACAGCTTCCAGCTCCGACCCCACCCACCACCACCTTTCACAGAATCACAGAATGATGTGGCCTGGAAGGGACCTCTGGAGATCATCTAGTCCAACCCCCTGCCAAAGCAGGGCCACCCAGAGCAGGTCCCACAGGAACGTGTCCAGGTGGGTTTGAATGTCTCCAGAGAAGGAGACTCCACCACCTCCCTGGGCAGCCTCTGCCAGGGCTCTGCAAGGAAAGAAGTTACTGCTCATGTTTAGGTGGAACTTCTATTCCAGTTTGTGCCCATTTCCTCTTGTCCTGTCCACTGAAAAAAGACCGGCCCCATCCTCTTGACACCTTCCCTTGAAGTATTTAGAATCATTGATCAGATCCCTCCTCGGTCTTCTCCAGACTAAAAGACCCAAGTCCCTCAGCCTCTCCTCATAAGAGAGATGCTCCAGCCCCTCATCATCTCTGTAGCCTCTGCTGTCCCCTCTCCAGCAGTTCCCTGTCCTTCTGGAACTGGGGAGCCCAGCACTGGACCCAGTGCTCCAGATGGGGCCTCCCCAGGGCAGAGCAGAGGGGCAGGATGACCTCCCTCCACCTGCTGCTCACACTCTTCTTGATGCACCCCACCAGGTGGTGATGCTATCTACACTCCTTGTAGGCCTCACGCTGCCATTTCTTGCTTCTCACTCACAGAATAACAGAATCTTTGTGGTTGGAAGGGACCTTTGAGATGATCGAGTCCAACCATACACACACACACCTCCCAACCAAAAAACACCTGAAACACCAAAAAAAAGGACAAAACAAAACCCAACAATCTCAGACACTAGAGCATGCCCTGAAGTGCCACATCTACATGTTTCTTAAATACCTCCAGGGATGGTGACTCCACCACCCCTAGCCCTTCAGGCTTTTAAGAAAAAATTACTAGCTTTGAGGTGAGGAAATACTACATGTCAACTAAAAATAGTCAAAGGAAAAAAAAAAAAAAGCTCTTGAGGAGGGATTCCTTTCCCAGTTACGCTCACTGTCACCGATATTACAGGTTCATCAGAGGAACCTGGGCTTGATCCATACCAAGCTGCAACAGATCTGTGCCAAAGTAACTAGCTTTGAGGTGAGGAAATACTACATGTCAACTAAAAATAGTCAAAGGAAAAAAAAAAAAAAAGCTCTTGAGGAGGGATTCCTTTCCCAGTTACGCTCACTGTCACCAATATTACAGGTTCATCAGAGGAACCTGGGCTTGATCCATACCAAGCTGCAACAGATCTGTGCCAAAGTAAAGAAGGTGAAGATCTGTTTTTGGACGCATGTCAACTAAAAATAGTCAAAGGAAAAGAAAAAAAAGGCTCTTGAGGAGGGATTCCTTTCCCAGTTACGCTCACTGTCACCGATATTACAGGTTCATCAGAGGAACCTGGGCTTGATCCATACCAAGCTGCAACAGATCTGTGCCAAAGTAAAGAAGGTGAAGATCTGTTTTTGGACCGGCAGTCGGCATGGGCCTCTGCCAAGGACCAGCTTCCAGGAGGAGAGCTTTTCCTTGGGGAAACCTGCACCAAAAGTAGTTTTCTCCTTTGGCTCCCTGGCCCGTAGTACCCAGCAGTGCTGGAAGAGACACACGGAGCCTTGAGCAGATGCTCCCACACCTCCACAGGCTCCTTCGGGATGGCACGATTTACTGCGGCCGGAGCAGCTGTGCAAACACGGGATTTGACAGTTTCAACCCAGACAAAAGATCTGTTTTACTTATAGGGGGAGAAGCCGAGAAGCAGGCACATGTGGGACTTGTTCTGTTTGCACTGGAAAGTTCTGGCAACTCCTGAGGGTCTGCAATTATTCGGGTGTGCAGCAGCAGCAAGCTTAATCTTGTAGAGATCCAGCGTTCTTGACTTTTTTAATGAAGATCTTTTTATTTACAGAAATTATTTATTATCTTTTTATCTATTATTTACAGAAATTTTACAATTTTCACAGGGCTCAAAGAAGAGTAATACCATGCATCTTTTAAAGAGGAAGACAAACTTGAAAATGGTTAACCTAAAAAATCATGCAAAATGTAAATTCAGCAAGAATGCAACGGCTCACAAAGCCACTGAGCTGCTGTAACAAGCTGTCGAGGAGCAAGGAGGCACAGATTTCCAACATCTGCCTCGCTACCAGAAGACACAGCCTGCACACAAGCCTAATACAGAAAATAAGAGAAACCCCCAGCTGTAACAGGTGAAATTCTGATCCTTGACAAATCAACAGCTGTACTGACTTCACTTCCCACATAAGATCCTGCTGTTTCTCTTTATCCTCTCATTTTCTGTTTTCTTCTTGTTTTCTTTAAGCTATTTAAGACCTCTTACACTTGTGGTTTGTTTTTTTTTTCCAACTGTAACTTTTCTCGAGTCTTCTCTGTGTTCTCCCCAACCTTCTTCCTCTGTCTTAGTAAGTTAAACATCAAATCAAACTAAATTGATCATCAATGGGTAAAGAAATAAAAGTTTGTGGTCTAGGGAAAATGATATTAAACGATGCCACACAAGCCCAGGAACTACCAACAGCATTTAAAAATAGGGAGCCGTCAGAAGATTTTTTTTTTTGTTTTCGCCTATTTTTCACTGTGTGAAAAAGCAGCTATAAAACAACGACCAAAATAAAGTGACCGCGGTAAAAACAGTGCGGAATGCCTGAAGCAAGACAGGGAATTCAGCCTTCAGAAAAAAACCCAGCTTATGGATCCCTCAGCTACCTAAGTCCTCAAACAATGCTGCACGCTAACAGGCTGAAGTGTTAAAATGCATCTGGGTTGCAAACTGGGGATCGCTATCCTGCAGTGACAGAAAATTACTGCTGGATGACAGGGCCTGCAAAGTTAAATTGTGTTGCTTTAAAGGAAGAGAAGATAAGAGCACTGCTAGGAAATGCAGGCTGCTCT
>NW_015090847.1:2670631-2685895 GCF_001431845.1 Calidris pugnax
GGAGATCAATTTTCAGCTGGAGGTATTGTGGAGAACACAGAGTACACAGCTAAGCCAAAGGCGGGGAGTAGGAATCCAATAGCCTGCCCAAAACCACCTCCAATAAAAGCCTGCACAGACAGATGCTACAACTCCTACCCCCCGAAGCCTGAGTTTTTAAAGGCACATGCTGTGATAAACCAGAGCCCCTGAGGAGCTGTGTTTCATCGTTACATTTTGCTGCATCATTAAAATTACCATTTGATTCCTCCACCCCAAAATTATTTCAGGAGACACGCTTTGCATTAAAAAAAAAAAAAGACAATTTGCCTGAACAGCTCTTCCTTTGATCCCATCTTTCCCTAATTAAAATTCTCTGAGCCAGGTAATGACTGCCCTTCCTGCTGCAGGTGCCTCGTCTCCTAGCACTCCCCTGTTCTTCTCCATCTCCAGCCATAGCAGGCAGCACAGCTTCCAGCTCCGACCCCACCCACCACCACCTTTCACAGAATCACAGAATGATGTGGCCTGGAAGGGACCTCTGGAGATCATCTAGTCCAACCCCCTGCCAAAGCAGGGCCACCCAGAGCAGGTCCCACAGGAACGTGTCCAGGTGGGGTTTGAATGTCTCCGGAGAAGGAGACTCCACCACCTCCCTGGGCAGCCTCTGCCAGGGCTCTGCAAGGAAAGAAGTTACTGCTCATGTTTAGGTGGAACTTCTATTCCAGTTTGTGCCCATTTCCTCTTGTCCTGTCCACTGAAAAAAGACCGGCCCCATCCTCTTGACACCTTCCCTTGAAGTATTTAGAATCATTGATCAGATCCCTCCTCGGTCTTCTCCAGACTAAAAGACCCAAGTCCCTCAGCCTCTCCTCATAAGAGAGATGCTCCAGCCCCTCATCATCTCTGTAGCCTCTGCTGTCCCCTCTCCAGCAGTTCCCTGTCCTTCTGGAACTGGGGAGCCCAGCACTGGACCCAGTGCTCCAGATGGGGCCTCCCCAGGGCAGAGCAGAGGGGCAGGATGACCTCCCTCCACCTGCTGGTTACACTCTTCTTGATGCACCCCACCAGGTGGTGATGCTATCTACACTCCTTGTAGGCCTCACGCTGCCATTTCTTGCTTCTCACTCACAGAATAACAGAATCTTCATGGTTGGAAGGGACCTTTGAGATCATCGAGTCCAACCATACACACACACACACACACACCCCAACCAAAAAACACCTGAAACACCAAAAAAAAGGACAAAACAAAACACCCAACCCAACAATCTCAGACACTAGAGCATGCCCTGAAGTGCCACATCTACATGTTTCCTAAATACCTCCAGGGATGGTGACTCCACCACCCCTAGCCCTTCAGGCTTTTAAGAAAAAATTACTAGCTTTGAGGTGAGGAAATACTGCATGTCAACTAAAAATAGTCAAAGGAAAAGAAAAAAAAGGCTCTTGAGGAGGGATTCCTTTCCCAGTTACGCTCACTGTCACCGATATTACAGGTTCATCAGAGGAACCTGGGCTTGATCCATACCAAGCTGCAACAGATCTGTGCCAAAGTAAAGAAGGTGAAGATCTGTTTTTGGACCGGCAGTCGGCATGGGCCTCTGCCAAGGACCAGCTTCCAGGAGGAGAGCTTTTCCTTGGGGAAACCTGCACCAAAAGTAGTTTTCTCCTTTGGCTCCGTGGCCCGTAGTACCCAGCAGTGCTGGAAGAGACACACGGAGCCTTGAGCAGATGCTCCCACACCTCCACAGGCTCCTTCGGGATGGCACGATTTACTGCGGCCGGAGCAGCTGTGCAAACACGGGATTTGACAGTTTCAACCCAGACAAAAGATCTGTTTTACTTATAGGGGGAGAAGCCGAGAAGCAGGCACATGTGGGACTTGTTCTGTTTGCACTGGAAAGTTCTGGCAACTCCTGAGGGTCTGCAATTATTCGGGTGTGCAGCAGCAGCAAGCTTAATCTTGTAGAGATCCAGCGTTCTTGACTTTTTTAATGAAGATCTTTTTATTTACAGAAATTATTTATTATCTTTTTATCTATTATTTACAGAAATTTTACAATTTTCACAGGGCTCAAAGAAGAGTAATACCATGCATCTTTTAAAGAGGAAGACAAACTTGAAAATGGTTAACCTAAAAAATCATGCAAAATGTAAATTCAGCAAGAATGCAACGGCTCACAAAGCCACTGAGCTGCTGTAACAAGCTGTCGAGGAGCAAGGAGGCACAGATTTCCAACATCTGCCTCGCTACCAGAAGACACAGCCTGCACACAAGCCTAATACAGAAAATAAGAGAAACCCCCAGCTGTAACAGGTGAAATTCTGATCCTTGACAAATCAACAGCTGTACTGACTTCACTTCCCACATAAGATCCTGCTGTTTCTCTTTATCCTCTCATTTTCTGTTTTCTTCTTGTTTTCTTTAAGCTATTTAAGACCTCTTACACTTGTGGTTTGTTTTTTTTTTCCAACTGTAACTTTTCTCGAGTCTTCTCTGTGTTCTCCCCAACCTTCTTCCTCTGTCTTAGTAAGTTAAACATCAAATCAAACTAAATTGATCATCAATGGGTAAAGAAATAAAAGTTTGTGGTCTAGGGAAAATGATATTAAACGATGCCACACAAGCCCAGGAACTACCAACAGCATTTAAAAATAGGGAGCCGTCAGAAGATTTTTTTTTTTGTTTTCGCCTATTTTTCACTGTGTGAAAAAGCAGCTATAAAACAACGACCAAAATAAAGTGACCGCGGTAAAAACAGTGCAGAATGCTTGAAGCAAGACAGGGAATTCAGCCTTCAGAAAAAAACCCAGCTTATGGATCCCTCAGCTACCTAAGTCCTCAAACAATGCTGCACGCTAACAGGCTGAAGTGTTAAAATGCATCTGGGTTGCAAACTGGGGATCGCTATCCTGCAGTGACAGAAAATTACTGCTGGATGACAGGGCCTGCAAAGTTAAATTGTGTTGCTTTAAAGGAAGAGAAGATAAGAGCACTGCTAGGAAATGCAGGCTGCTCTTCAGCAGAGTATAATATGCACCCACCAGGATCAGAGGTCTCTCCTATTATTCTGCTATTGTACTGGCCAAGGCATGCCAAATGAATTAAGGAACTTCATAGCGGCTTAGACGTGGAAATAATTTCAATTTAATAAAAATACATATATAAAAAAAAGATATAGCCCGAAGCTTTACAAATCACAGAATTCCTATTAAGTATTAAAAATATTAAATGAGAATTTCACCTGCTAGTTTTACAAGTCGCCTTCTGCCCTCAAGAAGAACAGATGAGGTGTTCCTACTTTTCCAACCTCAGCTAACTACATATGGTTTTCCGAAAATATTCCTTTGCCTTTGTTTCCAGCACCTCCGTTCTGCAGCACTTTATGTTATGGTGTAGCACTTTTCCCACCACTTCCCTCTAGGATTATGATGCACCACATCTTAGGATTTTTAAACTTCTCTCTGCTATAACAATTATCTTTAATCATTTCGTTGCTTGTTTCAAAACTACTCCTTTTAGCATGCAAAGCAATTTGCCATCAAAATACCTGTTTTTAAATGCTGCCCTTTAAAAATGAAACCCCTTAAAAAAAAAAAAAAAAAAGCCCCAAGCTGAACTTCTAGTAAGTGTGACCCACAAGATCTCCGGTCTGCTGGAAAATCATAGCGTGATTCCTAATTTTAATCTATTGCTTCTTATCGTCTGAAAAGTTCATCTCCAGTTAGCCAGTTCAGCTACCCAGCAATAAAATTGAATAAATAACAAAATTTCATTTCTGGAAACATGAAAGTCTCTGTTAATTGAATAAATCCAATCAGCAACCCTACAGACTGGCCAAAGCTCACATTAAAATGAGAAGGGCTGAGATAAGAGGAACAATTCGACAAGACTCCTGTTTCTATATGAAAAATGTGGTGCCAGTCAAAACATCAGCTCTCGGGGGCACGCAGAGACTGCAAAAAGGCTGTGGTAGCTCCAGATGCACAATTCAAGCAGATTTCCCTTCTTGCCTCTGCATCTCCCCAGTTTAGGGCTGACCTGAGGAGGCTCAGCTGGCTACAGTTAAGACACCCAAATAACGTGGTCCATCACCGAGAAGCACCGAGCACCTCCAAAACCTGTTCTTCGTTAACCTCCATGCCTACCCATGGATTCCAGTGCCCCGGGCTTCAACTATCACTTCAACTGTCGATACTTCCCTGGAAACAGCCTCCCATCCTGAGGCACCAGGGTTCATCCCAGAGACCTCCCGTTGATTGCTAACATATGTCCACGCTTAAAATATTTTATTTCACAGCGAAATTCAGTTATGCAGTTATGATTTCAAGTTTTAAAACACTGTAGCCGTGAATTTGAGTGGATAAACAGACTAAGCATGATTAAGAGTCCCACTGGGAAGTCTTAAAAAAGACTAATTTATGAACGCGCAAACACTTTCATGTCACTCAACCCTGATAAACTCCAGTTGCAGGAGCCTGCGAGGTGAAGGCAACCTGATCCTAAACAAAGCCACAAACTGCAGGAAGAGGAATGGACAAAGAATAGTCATAGTGAGGAGTTTTATCCTGTGCAGAAGATTTCCTTTCACACGTATTGCTGTTTGGGTTCTCCTGCTTTTCACTTGTTGTTATTTTGGGACTGGTTTTTTCCTCAGTAGTTTTTGACATCTGCATTAAACCAGTCAAAAACTACTGAGGAAAAAAACAGTCCCAAAATAACAATATGCTTTCCACACTAAGTGGCGTAAGTAGAAGAAATGGATTTGGTTTTTTAATTGATATACACAGTCGCAAAACTAAAAATACTGCTACAACTGAGAGGAAGAATTTGCTGCTTGCTTTATTTGCATGCAGAAAGCTTACCGTGGCTCAAAATACACCTTGCCTAGTAACACCACAGACGTGCTGGTAGTGAGGAACCGGGTTTGCAGAATGATCTCATGCTAGCTTAATGCTGAAATCAGCAGTAAAAGTGCCATCTCCGGGGGATGATTCCAGCCATAGCTTTCGTTAGGAACACAGGAACACGGGGAGCACTCGCAGCAACCACCCCTCTTACAGGAATACATCACCAAGTTGGGACACACAACGATTTTGGCTATTGATAGCCAAGGTGCATGTCCCGTGTACTGCTGCGCCTAGTCAGGGCCACATCCTGACATCTTGGTGGTGGTGGCCCTTGCAGCTCTGTCGTCCTTGTCCCTGCTGTCATACTATGCTAAGTACTGTGGATGACAAACCAGGGGCTGGTGACTGAGTCCTCCACTCACATCACAATGACTTCACCAGGACCACAGGAGAAGGTCAAACCTGTAGGAGGGAGGGGATGGCACACATGTGGGACAATATGGCAGGTTCTCTTCTGGGTGGGAGATGCCAGAAGGCCCACATGCTGCCAGAGGGGACGTGCCACCGGTGCCTCGTCAAGGCAAGAGATGGGGCTAATTGCAAAGCTAAAGATCGGAGAGTCCCTGCCTGTGCATCCATCCCTGGGTGCAGGCAGATAAAATAAACGTGGCCATACAGGTCTGGGGGTTAAATAGAAGGACGTGAAGTGCCTCAGACCACAAGCGTGGGGTGAGGTGACCCTTTGAAATATATACATTTAATTTCTACTTCCTCTCTTGTTAGCTCGTTTAGAGATGAGCACCGCAGGGTATTTTCTCGTTCAGCCAAATGGGCACAGACCATTTTCAGCAGTGGCTTTTGTCCTGCAGGACAGACACCATCTCCCTCCAGGGCACCCTGCAGCTCGGGGAGGTCACACACGGGTTTGGGATCGAGTCATAGAATCATAGAATTTCCCAGGCCAGAAGGGACCTCCAAGGGTCATCTAGTCCGCCCCCCCCGCAGTCAGCAGGGACACCCCCAACTAGACCAGGTTCCCCAGAGCCTCACCGAGCCTCTCCTTGAATATCTCCAGGGAAGGGGCCTCAACCCCCTCCCTGGGCAACCTGTTCCAGTGCTCCACCCCCCTCACAGTGAAGAACCCTCTCCTCATCTCCAGTCTAAATCTGTTCCCCTCCAGCTTAATGCCATTGCCCCTCCTCCTGTCACTGCAGGCCTTTCTAAACAGACTCTCCCCAGCCTTCCTGTAGGCTCCCTTCAGGGACTGGAAGGCTGCTATTAGGTCTCCCCGGAGCCTCCTCTTCTCCAGGCTGAACAACCCCAGCTCCCTCAGCCTGTCCTCGTAGCAGAGGTGCTCCATCCCCCTGATCATCCTTGTGGCCCTCCTCTGGACCCTCTCCATCAGGTCCATGTCCTTCTTATATTGAGTCACACCAACAGGGCAAGAAGGAGTCAGGGCTCAGCGAAAGGTGCCCTGACAGGGACTCTGAGGACATCCTGAGATCACTGGTGATGGACAGCAAAGCAGCAAGAGGAATGTGGTAAAACCAAGAGCACTGCCAAAGCTAAAACCTCCATTATTGTCTTCTGTCGAGGAAAACCCAGATGGGGAGTTGAACCAAACTGCCTTCCGAGTGATCCATGGCCCAAGCTGCTCCACTCTCGTCTGAGAAAAAAGCCGTCTGAATAAGGTTTTAGTTCAGTTTTGTCCTTTGCTTAAAACAAAAAAAAAATGTGCTTGAACTCAAATAGCTGACAGTGGAAAAGCGGGCTGATCCTTCAGGCATCATGAGCCAGCAATGGGCCCTTGTGGCCAAGAAGGCCAATGGCATCCTGGGGGGCATCAGGAAGAGGGTGAGCAGCAGGTGGAGGGAGGTCATCCTGCCCCTCTGCTCTGCCCTGGGGAGGCCCCATCTGGAGCACTGGGACCAGTTCTGGGCTCCCCAGTTCCAGAAGGACAGGGAAGTGCTGGAGAGGGGACAGCAGAGGGCTACAAAAATGGTGAGGGGCCTGGAGCATCTCTCTTATGAGGAGGGGCTGAGGGACTTGGGTCTCTTTAGTCTGGAGAAGAGAAGGCTGAGGGGGGATCTATCAATGCTTAGAAATACTTCAAGGGAGGGTGTCAAGAGGTAAAGAGGATGGGGCCAGACTCTTTTCAGTGGTGCCCGGGGACAGGACAAGAGGAAATGGGCACAAACTTGACTATAAGAAGTTCCACCTCAACATGAGGAGGAACTTCTTTCCTGTGAGGGTGGCAGAGCCCTGGCAGAGGCTGCCCAGGGAGGTGGTGGAGTCTCCTTCTCTGGAGACATTCCAAACCCACCTGGACACGTTCCTGTGGGACCTGCTCTGGGTGGCCCTGCTTTGGCAGGGGGTTGGACTAGATGATCTCCAGAGGTCCCTTCCAACCCCACATCATTGTGTGACAGACCTAGATGCAAGTGCTGCAGGATGCAGAAAGGTAAACTTGCTTTTTTTTCAGTGTTTACAATATATGAACTCAAATAACAACTCATTTTCTCCTTGATTACTGAAAGATGACTATTCACTCTTAAGTATTTTGTGAAGCTGCAACAATAAAAGATTACGATGATTTTTTAGAAAATATGAAATAATTATCTCTCCCCCAAACCTTTCATTTAAAAAGTAAGGAGTTTTTTCCCAGGAAATTAACTTCCTCTCTCTGAAAAAAATAATCTGCCACCTGTAAACTCTGTGACCAGGAGAAGGATGTGTGAAGGGTAGTAGAGCGAGGACCAGAATCTGTAAAGACAGTGATAACGGGTGAGTTTGGGTACTCAGATGTGAACATAACAAAGGTGCAGAATCTAGAAGAGTCGGGTTCCACCGCCAAAAAACACAACCCCTGGCAGGCACCTTCTACATCATGATACAGGAGGGGCTACCTCAAAATAGTGCTCTCGGTCAAAACAGAATTATAGCCAAGATGCTTGGTTACCAAAGACACGAAGGGAGGTATGCAGGTCCTCCCTGGATGAAACGAGTTCACAAATACCACCAGTTGTGCTAAGAAAAGGGGTTTCCTAATAGCCAAGAAGCAGAAATACAGGAAATCTAGGTAATGTAGGTGAAGTTTCTCAGCCACGGCTGAGCCATAGGAAGCACAGCTAAATCCAATGTAAAAGCAGATGGAGAAAACCAAAGAGAGGATCAAAGTCCATATGACCAAATTGCAGAAGTGAAGAAGTCAAACCAGCACCTTTTAACTCAGCTGGTATCTAGATCCAAGGCAGGTAACAGGTAAAAATATTGACTTTGGTAAGTGCAAAATACAAGATTAAAAGGAATTTTTCCCCACTAACTTGAAAACTCATGCCCCGAAATAATGAAAATGCATCAGGTGCAGGAGACCTGGAGAGAAAACTCAGAGCTCGTGTGTGAAGGGGCTGAGCAAGAAAGGGAGATACCTGGTTTCATGGGTCACCCAGCACACCAAAGGCAAATTAAACGGGATACAAACACTGCAGAGAGGGTCTCAAAAATAAGAGTAAGGCCTTCTGCTCTCACATCTTCAAAGAAGAAGAAAACAGACGTGCCTCCCCGACATGCACTAAGTACACTGAAAAGGCTGGAAGACGCAGACGCTGTACGAGGAGACATCAGCAAGATTCAGAGCTGATGAAACAGCAGAGGGAAGTACCAATTTATGAGCAGCTGCTTCTCAGAGTGGCAGCTCCCCCCTACCTGGAGGACTTTGCCACATCTGTGCACAGCAGCAACAGCTGCTGCCTTGTCAGGGAAAAGGGAGTGCAGGAAAACCAGGGGACGTGCTGCCAGCTGCTCCTTGTCACCCTATCAACCATCTCAATCATCTCATCTCATGGTGAACCATCTCTCCAGCAGCTCTCAGCTCGCTGAAGTCCACAGGATAGCTCGCCTACCATGCTGTGACCAAACAGATATGCACTTTATTGCAGTCATCTTCATATATCTTTAAAGAGTGTCTTTCTTGCATGCTTATGTCATGTCCATTCTAGTGGTGGGGTGGCATGGTGGCAGGCTGATGGAGCAGCACCCTCTGTTCCTTCAGACCATCATTTTCCAGCAGTTACTGGGATAATGAATCTTAGATGAAAGGTTCAGCTGCCCATGGCTAAAACACAGCCATCAGTAGCCTAAATACTCACCGGGCTCCTTTTATAGTCAGCAGAGATTGAACCAATGCAGTCAGGGGAATCCAGGGAGTGATTCATTTTACCCAAACAGGGGTGTCCACCAGCATGTACAAGAAGCAAACCTCTTGCCAAAAAGCACAGGCCAGCAGAAATTATTCTTGTCCTCACAGCCCGTACATAACTCGTGTAGTGATTGCGTAACGACATAATTATGTTTCTTCTCAGACTCGTGTTCAATTTTGCAAAGAGGGCTCCAGCAATCCAACTCAGTAACACACAGCCCTTACTCTTCATACCCATCCTGCATACCCAGGCTGTGAAAAAGGGAACAGAATACCCTGGAGTGTCTGAACCCCCCTCTGCTCCATAGACGGTGCAGGCACAAGGCTCTGCCAAGCCCCTGCAGCACGGAAACTGGGCAAGGCCCGGGTAGCTACAGCACAGACTGGCATCAGTGCTTTAGGAAGTTCATACCCAAAACCTAGGGGGAAAAAAAAAAAAAAAAATCAAGTAGAAAATCTTGCAGAGGAACTTCCCCCATCAGGATCTATTGCCTTTTTTTTTTTTTTTCTCCTTTTTTAATTGAGCACATCTACATGTGCAAGACACATTTAGGTTTGTCCATGTGGACTGCAGCCCATCTAATTTTGCAATATGCATTGGGTGTCCTGAAGAAGGTAAGAGGGGTTTTTTTATGTAGATTCACAAAGACTGCCCAACGCACAAACCCTTTGCCTGTTTCCACTGGTGAAGCCCAGCAATGACTTCACCCAAGAGGAGCCATTGCTCACACCACCTCTCCAACTCTCTTTCAAGCAAGTGCCAGGGCAAAAAAGGGGCTTTGTCCACCTCACCTGCAAGCACCATGGTAAAGGCATAAACACAAAGAGAGCAAAAGAACACTCTTGGCTCTGCTCGGGGCCCAGGCCACCTGAAAGTCATCAAAACTTTTGAGGTGCTTCAGCTACTGAAGGTGTAGGCTGAGAGCCTCCTCCGCAGAGGCGTGGAAATAGGAGGAGTAAGACTAGGAGCCAAATGGAGGGGTATGGAGGGTGTGGAACGAGGGAGGAGAAGGCTCTTTGCTATGTGACAACTTAGGAATGTGGTTGACATGGCTGGGACAAGTCTATTGTCTGGGTTTAGAGTTGCACAAGGGCTTAGGAAGCTCAGATCTCAGCTGCCTCACCCCCCTTCCAAAAAAACCCAATGAAGCATGCATGTAAGTAACGTAGTTGTGTTGCCACAGGATGCCCAGGTAGAAGGGGGTTCCCTGGGGCTAGAAGCTCTTTAAACAGAGAGGAAAACAGTTTCTCCTCCAATGGCTGAGGACATTTCCCTTGACTCGAAAAAAAGAAAACGAAATAGGCTAAGAAAAGGCTTGACCATAGAAATGAAGTGGCCAAGAAATGGTGGAGACTGTGCAGCTCAAAGCTCAGCTTCAGGATGGAAAGGCAATGTCCCTATCTGCAAGGCACAGAGGAGACGGAAGGTTACAAGGGGTTCCTGTTGCTTAATATTTAATAACAAATTAAGTCATTTGAAAATATAAACTATTTGCACTTCACCAAAAGGAACGAGAGACACAAACACAATGTTAATGGTTTCTTCTCCCTTTCCTTTTTTGTTACCCAGTTCATTTAGGAAGAGGAGTGAGGCCAGCTGGATGGAACAACGAGAAACCTTTGTACAGACCTTATATTCATGCTCAGAGAGAAAATCCTTCCTGAACCTTTTCAGACCCAGTCTTAAAACTGGCTAATGTCATCCTTTGGGGAACATCTGTTCGCTTCTGTGTAGTCCCCATCATCACTTAACAAATAAATAAACAAATACATGAACTAGTAAATTTTCTCCTGTGCATCTGCCATAAACAACATCTAATTGACTTCCTCTAACAGAGCGAGCTGCTTCCACACGGTCAATGGAGTTTTCAGTTGCATGTGGCACTCTGTGAAGGCAGGAAGAGTTCAGCAAAAGGTGGTAACATCATGCACAGCCTGGCTGGTGCCTCCAAAGCTGCGCATGCCTGAAAAGCCACGGGCAGCTTCTCTTTACTCAGCTGAACCAGGATGTAACTTCCACTTGACATGAATGAAGTGATGGCGCAGGCAGGGTGTATCACTTCAGATCTTGGGACAGCATGATCACAGAATCACAGAATGATATGGAGTTGGAAGGGACCTCTGGAGATCATCTAGTCCAACCCCCTGCCAAAGCAGGGCCACCCAGAGCAGGTCCCACAGGAACGTGTCCAGGTGGGTTTGAATGTCTCCAGAGAAGGAGACTCCACCACCTCCCTGGGCAGCCTCTGCCAGGGCTCTGCCACCCTCACAGCAAAGAAGTTCCTCCTCATGTTTAGGTGGAACTTCTTATAGTCAAGTTTGTGCCCATTTCCTCTTGTCCTGTCCCTGGGCAGCACTGGAAAAAGACCGGCCCCATCCTCTTGACACCCTCCCTTTAAGGATTTCTAAGCGTTGATCAGATCCCCCCTCAGCCTTCTCTTCTCCAGACTAAAAAGACCCAAGTCCCTCAGCCTCTCCTCGTAAGAGAGCTGCTCCAGGCCCCTCATCATCTCTGTAGCCTCTGCTGTCCCCTCTCCAGCAGTTCCCTGTCCTTCTGGAACTGGGGAGCCCAGAACTGGTCCCAGTGCTCCAGATGGGGCCTCCCCAGGGCAGAGCAGAGGGGCAGGATGACCTCCCTCCACCTGCTGCTCACCCTCTTCCTGATGCCCCCCCAGGCCATTGGCCTTCTTGGCCACCAGGGCCCATTGCTGGCTCATGGGCATCCTGTTGTCCACCAGGACTCCCAGGTCTTTCTCCTCAGAGCTGCTCTCCAGCAGGTCACCCCCAACCTGTCCTGGTGCAGGGGGTTATTCCTCCCCAGGTGCAGCACCCTGCACTTGCCCTTGTTGAAGTACATCAGGTTCCTCTCTGCCCAACTCTTCAGCCTGTCCAGGTCTCACTATTTGGTGGCACAGCCTTGGTGTGTCAGCTACCCCTCCCAATTTTGTATCACCAGCAAACTTGCTGAGGGGACATTCCACCACTTCGTCCAGGTCATTGATGAATATACTGAAGAGAACTGGATCCAGTACTGCCCCCTGGGGAACACCACTTGTTATGGACCTCCAACTAGACTCCATGCCACTAATCACGACCCTCTGAGCTCTGCCTTTCAGCCAGTTTTCAGTCCACCTCACTGTCCATTCTTCTAATCCACACCTCCCAAACTCACCTATCAGGATGCTGTGGGAGACTGTGTACCTGGATAAAGCCAGCTGGGAACAGTCAGCTACCGGGGAGCCACCAGCACCGACACCCTGCACTCCAACTGGACGTTTGTATTTGCAGTCACCTGCAGGGGAAGCCATGCCACTAATCACGACCCTCTGAGCTCTGCCTTTCAGCCAGTTTTCAGTCCACCTCACTGTCCATTCTTCTAATCCACACCTCCCAAACTCACCTATGAGGATGCTGTGGGAGACTGTGTACCTGGATAAAGCCAGCTGGGATCAGTCAGCTACTGGGGAGCCACCAGCACCAACACCCTGCACTCCAACTGGATGTTTGTATTTGCAGTCACCTGCAGGGGAAGCCAGCACGAGCTGTTTGCACCGGAGATGAAAAGAACAATCCCGCTGTACTTTGTAAATCACAGAATCACAGAATCTTCTAGGTTGGAAGGGACCTTCAAGATCATCTTGTCCAACCGTCAACCTAACTGACAAAAATAGACACCCACACAACAAACAAGGAGCATCATCACTAAACCAGACCTCCCAGCACTACATCAACCCGTCTTTTGAACACCTCCAGGGATGGGGCCTCAACCACCTCCCTGGGCAGCCCATTCCAGTGTCTGATAACCCTTTCAGTGAAAAAATGTTTCCTAATATCCAGCCTGAACCTCCCCTGGCGCAACTTGAGGCCATTTCCTCTTGTCCTGTCGCCTGGGACTTGAGAGAAGAGACCGACCCCCACCTCTCTACACCCTCCTTTCAGGGAGTTGGAGAGAGCAATAAGGTCTCCCCTCAGCCTCCTCTTCTCCAGGCTGAACACCCCCAGTTCCCTCAGCCTCTCCTCATAAGACTTATTCTCCAGACCCCTCACCATCTTTGTTGCCCTTCTCTGGACCCGCTCCAGCACCTCAAGGTCTTTTTTATGGTAGGGGGCCCAAAACTGGACACAGTACTCAAGGTGAGGCCTCACCAGTGCCGAGTACAGGGGGACCATCACCTCTCGGGCCCTACTCCCCACGCTGTTCCTGACACAGGCCAGGATGCTGTTGGCTTTCTTGGCCACCTGGGCACATTCCTTATACCAATTAAAGAGGAAGAACAAAGCACCACACTAACATACTTATTAGCTCCTTGGATGCACTCACTTGGGAAAATAAAATGGTTGCACCAAAAAGCGTAAGTTCACAGGTGCTGGTCACTCATTCGCCATCCCACCTTCCTCACCACGAACAACCACCTTGCTCGCCGGGCTGTGTTATCTCCACATCTCATACACACTAATAAACCTGCAGAGGCATGGCAGCTGAGCACCACAAATCTCCCTGTCAAACGACTGGAACGTAAAAAAAGATGTCTGAGAAGTAAGGCAACATGTTTAAAATACATCCAGAAACTGGACAGAATTTAAGTGTTTGGCCATACCAAAACATCCTTCTGAAAAAGACAATTTCCCAAATGCCCAGGTTCATTTTAGACTGAACATTAGGAAGGAATTTTTCACAGAGAGAAATTGGAATTTCATTGGAATAGGCTGCCCAGGGAGGGGGTGGAGTCACCATCCCTGGCTGTGTTTAAGGGCCGTTTAGATGGGGTACTGAGGGATATGGTGTAGGGGAGGACTTTGTAGAGTAGGGGAGATGGTTGGACTCGATGATCCCAAGGGTCTCTTCCAACCTGAACGATTCTATGATTCTATGATTCTATTTCAAGAAAGATGCTGGGCCAAACAGACCATCAACTTCCAGGCAGGCGTGTGTCAAAAAGCAGAAGGTAGCCACATTGTTCTGCACATGCAAGGACTTCTATTTATTATTTTATTATTATTTTAATGCAGAAGCAGTTGTCCCTGTGCTTATTATTTGGCTGAATGAGCTGAAGTGAGACTCCCGGGGCAGCTGCTGACATAATGAATGATTGTGTGGTGAAGCCCAGAATGTGAATGATGAAGAATTTTGAAAGGCTCTGGAATTTGTGAATAACAAAAGTAGCTACAGTCCCCAAAATCTCACCATTTGTTCTCAGCAACAAAGGAGGACTCAAAGGCCTTTGTTTAACAAAATGATTCAAAAAAAGGGTATGAAAGGAATTAAGGGTTATCTCTACTGGCATAATACAGCAAGCAAATTGTGTCCCCAAGTAGAAAGAGTTATGAATGTATTCCATCGAATGTATTGTTCACTGAATTACTACGGTCCTGCTTCTTTTATCCCTTTTCCAGTACTGTTACCATGTTTCCTGTGTCAGTAATTCTCAAGGTCTTAAGGCCTTTCAGCCCAGACTCTGGGAGAGGGGGAGCTGCCTATTCCACAGCAGACTCTGGTCCTCCAACGTCCAAAGGGGAAGCACCCGAGCGTGCAACACCCCTTCCTCCCACTGTTCCCATCAGCCATGGTCCCTCGGCTTATCTCACTTCTTCAGCAGCACTAAAAATAGCCACGGTTATATTTCCCTCCAGTAAATATTCCATTTGCATTAAAAAAAAAAAATTACAACCCTATTATTGGTGCCTCCAGTATGCTTGATGGTGCAAGGCACGGGATGGGCATGGGAAAAAAGACAGCCATGGCCTGAAGTGGCTGCCTTTCCCCTGGAGGGGAGACCAGCCTTCTGGTTTCAGAGCACTCACTGTGGGGATTACAGAATCACAGAACCACAGAATCTTCTAGGTTGGAAGGGACCTTAAAGATCATCTTGTCCAACCGTCAACCTAACTGACAAAAATAGTCACCCACACAACAAACAAGGAGCATCATCACTAAACCAGACCTCCCAGCACTACATCAACCCGGCTTTTGAACACCTCCAGGGATGGTGCCTCAACCACCTCCCTGGGCAGCCCATTCCAATGGCTGAGAACCCTTTCAGTGAAAAAATTTTTCCTAATATCCAGCCTGAACCTCCCCTGGCGCAACTTGAGGCCATTTCCTCTCGTCCTGTTGCCTGTGACTTGAGAAAAGAGACCGACCCCCACCTCTCTACACCCTCCTTTCAGGGAGTTGTAGAGAGCAATAAGGTCTCCCCTCAGCCTCCTCTTCTCCAGGCTGAATAACCCCAGTT
>NW_015090847.1:2685905-2697764 GCF_001431845.1 Calidris pugnax
CTCCAGCACCTCAATGTCTTTTTTATGGTAGGGGGCCCAAAACTGGACACAGTACTCAAGGTGAGGCCTCACCAGGGCCCAGTCCAGGGGGATCATCACCTCTCGGGCCCTACTCCCCACGCTGTTCCTGACACAGGCCAGGATGCTGGTGGCCTTCTTGGCCACCTGGGCACACTGCTGGCTCATGTTCAGCCCACAGGCCACCAACACCCCCAGGTCCTTTTCTGCCTGGCAGAAAATTACGGATGAACCGGGCGAAAGACGAGCCAACCTGATGAAGATTCATGATGCACTGACAAGTGCTATCCAAACAAATATAAATTCAATTAAAAGACTCTCTTGTGTGAGCAATAAGCCAAGAAATGTGCTGGATGGAGTGGAAAGCCAGCTCACCCGTGAAGGTTGTCAAGCATGAGAAATTAGCAGACACGGGTGACGCTGACGCTGAACCCACAAAGGTGGGCACCATCAATCAGAAGAACAGCCCTCCTGGGCGAGGGGAGGGGGGATCGACACCCGCTGAGGGACGGATCTGGCTCTGCTCCCCCCTCCTGTTTGGGACTCTCACCTGAAGCTCTGGCAAGGGTTTAGCACCCCACAGGTCCCGTTGCCTTTGGGAAGAGCCATGGCAAAAACACGGACATGACAGACGTTTGCAGGGATAAGGAGTCCTGCACAGGACAACTACACTGAACTGAGGGAACTGGGGTTATTCAGCCTGGAGAAGAGGAGGCTGAGGGGAGACCTTATTGCTCTCTCCAACTCCCTGAAAGGAGGGTGTAGAGAGGTGGGGGGCGGTCTCTTTTCTCAAGTCACAGGCGACAGGACGAGAGGAAATGGCCTCAAGTTGCGCCAGGGGAGGTTCAGGCTGGATATTAGGAAAAATTTTTTCACTGAAAGGGTTCTCAGCCATTGGAATGGGCTGCCCAGGGAGGTGGTTGAGGCCCCAGCCCTGGAGGTGTTCAAAAGACGGGTTGATGTAGTGCTGGGAGGTCTGGTTTAGTGATGATGCTCCTTGTTTGTTGTGTGGGTGTCTATTTTTGTCAGTCAGGTTGACGGTTGGACAAGGTGATCTTTAAGGTCCCTTCCAACTTAGAAGATTCTGTGATTCTGTGATAAATCAGTTCTCTTTTCTTGCGTTAAGGCACTGATTATATCAAGGCACACATATCCCCCTACAGCAGCCAAAGTCAGCGCTGCCTGCGGGGTCTCTTTTGCCAATGGCTATAATGCTGTAGCTGCAAGTAGTGCAATAAAAACTGCTTGTGCCACCCCGACTGCCTTGAGTCAATGTGAATTTGGCAATCCTTTCAAAGGAACCGGGGTTTCACCTTGGGATGCAACTCAGACTTGGAAGCAAAAGTTGCCCTGCCCTTAATTTCCACAGGTGCTTCATCAGCTCATCCCGTCTCTCCAAGGAAACACTGATTAGGCTACCATAGCAATACAGCAGAAACCTGTGGCTAAAGAGCATCTTCAGTTCCTGGCTTCCTTTAGTCTCCTGGGCAGCAGCAGCATCATTCAGAGAAAAAGAGAGATTCATCAGCATATTTTTACAAAGACTTAAGTGCACCTTTGCTGACACTGGGTGCTACACTTTCCTGCTGAAAGTTTTGGGTTTGTTTTTTTTTTTAATGAATGCTGAAATTAGCACTAAATATTCCAATTCCAGGATCTGCGCCAGAATTTTAAAAATAAAACCATGCGATTCCTGATTAAAAAAAAAAAACAAAACCAACACAAGACATGACAGCAACATTGAGAAGTTACCCAGGGAATATAAGATGAAGAAATCTGCTATCAAATTGTCATGCCCAACATGAAATAAAGCCCCTACAAAACCATGCAGGCTTGAAGAAGCTGGAGAAGTGTGCGTTCCGAGTACTGGCGTCTCTTGAAATACGGTTTAACACCTGTTATTAATTCTGCTGCCTGGCACATTTGCACCGTTGCTTCTTCCCTCTCAGCCACAAATTCAAAAGATGGTGCCCGAGCCTGACATTAAACCATGGACACACCGGAGTCGGAGTTCACCCAACCTGCACATTCGAAGGAAAACCTTCTGCCATCTACCTCTGCATTACGTTTAAGAAAATGTGTAATTCCAGGCCCAGCCTGATCCCTCCCTGTCAACACCATTTTAGCCTTTTGCCTTCAGCAATGGCAATTTACAGATAAATTTATATGACACGGCCCTGACTGTACTCTAGCTGCTGATTTCCACTCATCTTGTGGATTGAGCCTCCAAAAAGGCAGGCAGGTTCCCCGGTGGAGAAACAAATTTTTTTTACTATTTGCTTTCGAATATCACCAGAATGGTAAATAACAACACTAGAAAGACTGACAGTGCAGGAACCTGACAAGTGAAAGAGTAAAACATGGGAGCAGACACCCCCAAGCAGGGGCCCCTCCTCCCAGCTTGGGGTGAATCACTGCACCCTTCAAGGGGTAAATCACTGCACCCTTCAAAATCCTGCATTTATTAGGGATTTCTGCACTGGCACAGTCTGGCACCGGGCATCACTTAGACCACACCACCTTTTTAAGCTCTCGTGGCATACCCACCCCAAAAGAGACTCCAAAGTTGGGCACCAGTGGTCACCAGGCACTGTTAGACAGGAACACTGGTGTGCCTCTCCCAGCATCACCCAGCACCACAGAACTGAGTTTGGCTGTTGAATTTTTCAGCTGCCTCTGATCTCAGTGGTCATTAATGTCTGGACAATAGCTTCGGCCCCTCCGTCCCCGCCGCTGTGCCCTACAAATGACCTTTAATTGGCGAGGGACACAAAGGGAGACAAGGGCTGATTCAGAGCCCCTCCTGCCAACCATGTCACTTCTCATTTACGCTCACCAAAGCACAATCGCCGCTTCTTTCTGGGGGAAAAAAAAAAAAAAAAAAAAAAGAAGAAAAACGGGTTATGAATTTACTTTCTCGGGGGTCCGCAGGAGGATGAAGATAGGGGTTTTTTTGGGAAAAATGAAGCTCCAGTTAATCTGGCACTGCAGCACACAAACAGTGCCCAAGGGGCAGGGAGGGAAAGAGATGCTCAGCGTGAAAAAACACCCCAGCACTGTGTTTTTATTTCTCCAGGACACCCGAGGATGGTATTTTACCTTATGCAGTAGGAGTCTGTTAAATTTTGTGTTGCAACTTAGAGCTCTCTCAGTAGCCTTCAGGAGCACTAAAAAAAAAGGAAAATCCAGCTGGTTTTCCCCTCTGTCTCCTCAAATTCTACAGCTAAACGAGAAAAAAAAAGAAGAAAGTGACAAAATGAGCTCTGCTCCCTGCCACAGACAGTGAGCTCTGCTGCAGTTCCCTGTATCCCTGTATTCCCCAAGCCCTCTGGTGCTTTCCAGGCCTATTCCTCCAGCATCTCTGGAGGCTTCCCCTCACCTCCTTCCCTGTCTCAGCTTGAAGATATTCCACCCAATTTAATAAAGGTGGAAAGGGAGGACTTTGTAGAGTAGGGTAGATGGTTGGACTCGATGATCCCAAGGGTCTCTTCCAACCTCAATGATTCTATGATTCTATGATTAACATGGAAATGTCAATATGGTGAAACAGGACGCGTCACATTAAACCAAATCACTACGTGTATTTATGCTCCAGGAGGCAATGACCACAAGATGCAACGCAGCAGCAACTTTAACTGCACATTATTAAAAACTTCTGCTTTTAACAAGTTAGGTGTCACGGCAGTGTGCTGCCTAAGACCTATTATTGACAACGGGAGTGGTCATTTATAAAAAATGCTATATTTAGAACTACATGTTATATTTACACAGCAGGTCAAGAAGATAAATTCCGGAAATAGCTTTTGCCATAAAACATGAACATTTAAATTTGTCCATCTTGCTTCCTGCTTCTTAAACTTTCAGGATTCTTACCATAACCATGCATCAGCTATGTACACGTGGGACTTTAAAACTTTAAAATGATCAAGTAAACATTCCTTTCCTGCATGTCACCTCAAGCACACACCAGAAAGGCCACCCTGGAGCCCAAAGAGGTCTCAGTCCATGCACAGCTCCAAGGTATGAGGCATTTAGGTACCTTGTCCAGCACAATGCAATCAGTATTTCACTGGTGTCTGACCTATATACATGCATTTCTAGACTACTTTCCCTCTGGATACAAATTATTCCTGCTTAAGACATTAAAAAGCAGACTTCTATAACTCAGCTCTAGTCATCTGAGCATAGAATTTGGGGAATTATGATTTTGTTCAACACGTAAAGCTACCTTCAAATCGGGCTTAAACAAACAGGTTTAGATGAAAAATGCCATCAGCCTTCCAGATCTGCAAAGCGGGGAAGGGTTTATTTAACCTCCATCCAGTGCCCACCAGCTCTTCCATCACCAGGAGGGGAAAAAATACAGCGTATTTCCGAGGTGGCCCTGAAAACAGAGGCACTTGCTCTGTGCAGAGTTTTTTGCTTGGAGCTGGTAAAGCTGACCTTAAAATCTTGTTTCTTTGATCTTCCCTTACCAAGACTGCTCACCCACACAGCACCATTAGCCAGCAATTAAGCTGACCAGCCATGGGAACAAGCCCTTTCTGTTCCTCACCTCCTCCCCGTCCTCCTGGCTCATGGTACAGTTTGGTGCATGTCCTAAATATCCCTAAAAAACTGTTTTCCCAGCAGAGGAAGCTTCACTGGGAGATTCTGCTCAATGGTTTTTCAGACTATAGCTTTTCCCTCCTATGCCTTCATAATATTCTCTTTTCCTTAGGGACTGTGAAGGCTGCTGAGATCTCAATGACCTGCTCATCTTTTCCACATATAGGAAGGAAAATATCTGAAGGAAAATATCTAAAGGAAAACATAAAATGATTTTATTGCAAGGGTGTGAGAAGAGATCCCTATTGCACACGGAGATCCAAGTCCAGCTCAAGGGGCTGTTCATTTAACTTTCATAAGCAGCACAAAACAAAAAATATCCATGCTACTAAGACACTCTCGTCTCTTTTGGTGTTAGTAGATGAATGGCATCTTAAGAAAAGAAATTACCAGATCCAGCAGGAATAACATTTAACTGGGAAACCAAATTCTCAGAAAACTTCTTCAGACGCAGACAACTGTGATTAGCTGTCTGAACGCGGGCAGGCTCAGGGACACCAAGGCCCCTTGCTATCCTGCACACCAGCAAAGAGCTTCCTAGAAAGCTAAGTGGAATAAAAAACCAATGAGAAGGTGGTGGCAGCATTTTAAAGTGTTTTATTAGCCCTTGGGGAAGCAGAAACCCAGAGATTCTTCCTTCACGTCTTTCTTCCTTGTATCCCAAGCCTCAGGAGTGGGGTGAGCCCTCAATTTCCAGCTCAAGTAATTCTGCAGAAATTGCTCAGGGCTCTCACCTTGCTTTCCACCACCAGCACCACATTATGCTAATGTTACAATAATTAATTAATTAATTAATGTTACATAATTTCCATGGCTGAGGGGGTGCACAGCCAAGCGGGAAGGGAGCCGGATGCTGTGTTGGACTCAGGGCACCCGCATGGCTTGGAGCATTTATACATATATAAGTTTTATATATATATATATATATATATATATATAAAAAAACCATACATATATATAAAGCTTCCCACCTGTAAAACAACATTATGAGAAGATTTCCATGCCAAAATTTGCGAGGTACTCAGCTGTGACAGCAAAGAGGGTCAAAATAAGCAAGTAGACAAGAAATGGCTCCTCCTCTAACCAGGGATGCTGACATTTCTATTTCAGAGTAGTTTTATTTCCCCGTTGACTGCAAGTTAAATTTTCTCTTGACACTTCGTGAGTGATGTCAGGCCATTCAGAAACATGATTAAAATACTGAATTAAATTAAGAAATAATAATAACAGCAATAATTATTGATATTACTACTATAAATGATAAACAATCAGACACTTCAACAGTGATCACACAACTGCTAATGAAAGAGAACAAATCCATCTCTCCAAAAATTCACCAAGACACAAACAGGCAGCCAGCAGCCACCCACATTTCCACTGCGAGGAATGAACAAGTTTGAACAGGGTTTTTGTCTGGCAGAGCCATGACCATGTACCATCTGAAGGTGAAGGAGCTTCAGGCATGAGACGTGCCCAAAGCCAGGCGTCTAACTCTTTTGACAGCAAAGCAGAGGACAGTAACACAAACAAGGCCAACTGGTACTCAGATTACTCCCAAGACAGGACTGCATTTAAACCAAAGAGCTATATTACTTCTTAGCAGGGAAAAATTACAAGATGAATTGCATTATTGACAGCCAGCATTAACACAAAACATATGAAAATATTGCACTTTATTTGATGGTAGAGACAAATAAGAAATGCTTACCCATACAGCAAGGATCCTTTTACAGATTAGCACCATCCTGATGATGTATTGCCCACAACTTCAGAAAACTAGAGACCTAAGCAAAGATTTACTGTATCAGCACTTGGGCAGCAGAGTGCCATGCAAGTTGATCAGCAAAAATGAAAAGCCACCTTGGTACAAGCATCTCTGTCTCCAAATGGAGCAGAAAGCACTAGCTGGGGATCTGCCAAGGCCGCCAACTCCTCCAGTCACCCAGACAGGCTAATGACAACCAGAAGAACCATTGGAAAGTCAAAAGCAACCTCACTCGATAAAGTTCATGTCATTACAGACAAAGTACCAGTACATCAAAATTAACAGATTGATTCAAAATTCTCCCTGCTGTAGAAAAGCTGGAGGAATGGCCAGTGATACTTTCTGAGACGAGAGTCTGACTCAGCTAAAACCATACCCATCCCAACTCAGGAAAGATCTCGGGTGCTTGCTCAGCTCCAGAGCTTTATGGCAAGGGAGGAAGAGCTGAAGGCAGCTCCCGAGGGACACACTGTCTTTGGCTCCTAGGGCGAGACAGATGACGTGGACTCATCGCCCACCTTAGCAATAAACTTAATAGCCACCCTCAGGAATTTACACCAGCTTGAGATCAATTCACACCAGGAGAGGTGTCTGCCCTGTTTTCTAAAGCCAGCATGTAATTTAGCCTTCATCAATGTGGCTTCATATTCATATTAAATTCAATGGCATTTTGCTACTTTAAAACACACTTATACCATCAGCTGAGATTTCATAGCAATCAGACCAATGCCACCAGACAGTCTGGAAGATAGACCAGAAGTGCTATAAAAATTGCTCATTGTACATTTACTTCAGACTTAATAATAGTTAAGAGATAAATCAGGACCCTCGGCGTGGCAGCACACAGCCTCTCCCCAGAGATGCCGGCAGCATCCCACGGTGAAATGTCAAGCCAGCGAATCCTTCCTAAACTAACTGCAGTTCTTTCCACCTCCAGAGCCCCTTCTTTGGGGCTGGCAGGACTCCTTCCCCAAACTTCAAACCTGCAAGACCTCAGAGAGGCTCTACTGGGTTGACACTGGCCAGCAGGCCTAATATATTGGGTTGACACTGGCCTGCAGGCCTAATATATTGGGTTGACCCTGGCCAGCAGCCCATAGATCCTCACACCTGGCTGACAGACTCCTGCAAAAGCTGGGCTTTGCTCCAGAAGCTGCTATCTTTACAACCATTTCAAAGAAAGTATTTATTTAAGTCTCTGAAAGTTTTCCCCTTTGAAGAAATTGCAGGGAGGGGCTGGTGAGGCCTGGCAGGCCTCTGCAAATCGCATCGGTGAGAGGGGGGAATAAGTGTGTATGTGTGTTTAGGGGGGTTATGTTATCTCTTCCACATCGCCCTGTATTTTAAGGCAGGAAAAATTGATCAGAAATGCTTTGAGGGAGAAGCAAAGAGAAAGTCTTGAGGGCTGGAGAAGAAATAAATTTAGCAGGTGAACACCTAAGCTTTCCTACAGCATCCCCAAGCATGCTAGCTGGCAGCAGGATTTAGAAAACAAACCTGTAATTCCTAAATTTAAGGTGCAATGATTGTTTAAATCCTCCTGGGAGCCAAAGCAGGCTCTCTAGGTTGAATCCTTCACAGTTTTTTCCAGCTTGTTCCAGCATTTATTATTATAAAGTTCTTTTAATTGCAAACCCCCAGGAGATTTCGGCCCACCTCTGGCTGCAGCACTCAAAGCCAATGGCAGTATCCCATCGCTACGCCTCTATTCCAGGAAAGCAATGCTTTAGAAATGCTTTTACAGGCAGTCAGAGCCTTCTAGTAAGTTTAAAATCCTCATCACGCCAAGGCTGTGTTTCAAGGAGACGGTGCAACCCAGGGCTGGCACATGCCTAACTTCAACCCTGGCTTGAGGTATCCCAATGAACCCTGACTGACGATTCATGGGGGTGGAAAATGATAGTTTCTCAGCCACATGTTTTTTTAATACTCTAACATTAGGGGCAGATTTTCAAAATACCCATCTCCCATCCAGCCTTTTTCTGATGATTTCTCCAGCTGGACTCTGTCAGCAGCCAGAGAAGCAGGTTGTAAGCAGAAAGCAGACAGGAGAGGATAAATGAGAATTGTTTTAGGAAGGAATAACTTTCAGCCAGGATAACTCTTCAGTAGAAAACATTCCTGATACCAGGCACCATCCCTTCTTCCGAAAAGTACCTTCAGCATTTCTCCAAGGAAACCCCTCTCAAATATGTTGCTATGAGACTTAGTGCTGTTCCTGCCCCAAATGTATGGGTCCATGCAAATGAAAAAAAAATATATTTTTTTTTTTTAAAAAAGGGAGGGGATGGAAAAAATGCATGTCCAGCTTGCAGCTCCACCCAAAATTGAAATCAGAGATTTTTCTGCAGGTGAGGTTTTGCAGACGTAGCTCGACCCAGCAGGCTGCAGCCAGCCCCGCAGAACAGCCTTGGATCGGAGTGCCAATTTATTTTGGACATCAGATAGGAATTGTTCTGCCTGCTTGCCTAAGGAGTGATAATACAGGCTGTACTAACAGTATAATGCTTTTCTTCTCCTCAGTCTTTGTAATTAAGATTTCTGTATCATTTTCAGGAAAAGGAGCTTTTTATGTCCTGCCTTACCCTCAGGAACTCTAAGAGCCTCCCTCCATGGTTTCTACCACGAAACAGAAAAGGTAGTGAAAAATGCTCCTCGGCCAAAGGAAGGAGACTTTAATTTTTTTTAAAAAGGAAACCCACAATCATTTCAGGTTATCAGCAGCACCTAAGCAACTTCATAGAACAAACACCCCCCTAGCTTTCAATGGTGGGTCTGCCTCCAAAGCTGTTAAATGTGATTTGCAAAAATGCTTCCATGACATAAGCACACAAATCCCACCGGCTCGTGAAGTGCCCGAAGTGCTACCAGAAAGATTTTTGAAAGGTGTTTAGGCTCCTATTTCCCACTGAAATCAACAAGGCTTAGCCACAGACCTTCAAAAATATTCCCCAAAGTCAACACAGAATTAAACTTTTGTGTTATTTAAAGGAGTTTCAAAGTTCATAAATTACTAGTCCTTTCAGTTCCTATCATTTAATGGATCAGAAAAAAAAGAATAGTTGGAAATAATAATAAAAAACAGAAAAAACCCTATGTTTTCTCCTTTTCCAGCAATGCTTTTCCTTGCATTACTGATTTTCAGAATGGCACTGAAAATAAAGGGGAAGCAGAAAGTCAAGATAAACTAGCAGAAAGACTGATAAAGCTAAGATACTTAGTAAAATATTTAAATTTATAATTTCTGCTAACAATTTCACTCGCATATTCCAGGGTTTCCTCACTCAGCCTCATTAACATAGCAACTGACGATGCGAGAGTCCCACTGAAACATCCTCTTTTACAGCTACCGAAGAAGAAATGGAAACATTCATTCCAAAAGAGGTTGTGGTGGTGGTTTTTTTTGTTTTTTTTCCTTGGAGATAAAAAGAAAGAACACCTCTGCAAGATTCCAGCACGCCGTAGCGTGTAGTGCCTAAATGGGGCATATTGTCTACGGCTGAGAGGATTTAAATACTTGGCTGGTCAGCACAGTCTGTACGGTTACGCCTGTGATTTACAGGGGAGACTGACAATCAGCCCGCGGTGTGTATTGAGCTCTTCCCAACCGACAGGACTGTCAGCAAATCCTGCCTGACGACTGATTGCACAAAACAAATTCATAACTGGTGAGATAAAGCCTGTCACCTCCTGCAAAACTGATTCGGTGACTGTGACAGTGATGCCAACCCACTCTTGAAATCGCATCGGTACAGAGGGTGGGGGGTGGGAGGGGCCTTTGTCTGTCTCTAAAAAGGATGCAGCCCTGGCTAAATGCTTGCCCTGTAGATATGCAGGGAGATGAATACAACTACAGCACAGTAACATCCTTGGGTCAATTTGGGAATGGCATGGCCAAACGTGCATCCTCAGACCAGCACCAGTAACATCCTTGGGTCAATTTGGGAATGGCATGGCCAAACGTGCATCCTCAGACCAGCACCAGTAACATCCTTGGGTCAATTTGGGAATGGCATGGCCAAACGTGCATCCTCAGACCAGCACCAGTAACATCCTTGGGTCAATTTGGGAATGGCATGGCCAAACGTGCATCCTCAGACCATCCTTGGGTCAATCTGGGAATGGCATGGCCAAACGTGCATCCTCAGACCATCCTTGGGTCAATCTGGGAATGGCATGGCCAAACGTGCATCCTCAGACCATCCTTGGGTCAATTTGGGAATGGCATGGCCAAACGTGCATCCTCAGACCATCCTTGGGTCAATCTGGGAATGGCATGGCCAAACGTGCATCCTCAGACCATCCTTGGGTCAATTTGGGAATGGCATGGCCGAATATGCATCCTCAGACCATCCTTGGGTCAATTTGGGAATGGCACGGCCAAACTCGCCCCCAGCCTCCTTAAGGCTCAGCGCAATGAAGTAACAGCCTGGAAAAATCAAACCTATTCTGGAGAAAAGGAATTCTACGTTATACTGCCAACAATGCTGATTAAACAATTTACTCAAAAAGACAATTTGATGATAAAAGAAAACTTAACCCCACCCCCTCACCCCCATTACTGCAAAACATATCTTCTGCAGAGACACTAGATGCTGGGTAGCAAACTTGTGCTCCATTTTCTTCCTTTTAATGTTAAACAACCTTTTCCTTTCGAGACTAAATTGAGACTCAGAGTCGAAAATTACTGCTTTTAAAATGGAAGAGTACAGTAGTTACAGATCAAAGTCCCTGTACCAATTTGTTCAGAATATTATTTTTTTTTTACTCTAAACACGCGGTGTTTTCCAACCAACATATGTGTGTCCTGTACTGGGCAACACTACAATCCATGCAGGAGGACCAGTTTAGGGAAAGGCAGCACGTTTTGTTGTCTTAAAGGGAAAAGGAGGAAAAGAATTTGCCTTGGTCAGTATCTGTTGCGTAAGCCCTGCTCCCAGTTAGCAAGGGATATTGCTTTATTTCTTATTTCCCTTCATGTTCCACTTTTCTTGCTCCTTGTGCGCACACACACTTACGTTATGTTTTCTTTATAAAGAGGAGTGGCTTTTTCCCTACTTCATCTCAGCTTGAAGCTATTATTTTTGGAAGGAAACAGTAAACTTCAAACAGCTAGACCACTACTCAAGAGTGTGCAAATGCTAGTCAAGGCAAGACCGTTTTGGATTAATTACAGCATGGCAACGGAGCCCTTCATTCATTGGCCAACAGCTGTAAGCAGAACACCTAACAAAACACCTCACCCTGAGTTGGACAAAATTTCCAGGGCAAGAAAGCTCCACAAAGTCACAGAATGATATGGGGTCTGGAGATCATCTAGTTCAACCCCCTGCCAAAGCAGGGCCACCCAGAGCAGGTCCCACAGGAACGTCTCCAGGAGGGTTTGGAATGTCTCCAGAGAAGGAGACTCCACCACCTCCCTGGCCAGCCTCTTCCAGGGCTCTGCCACCCTCGCCCCAAGGAAGTTC
>NW_015090847.1:2697970-2711313 GCF_001431845.1 Calidris pugnax
TCACCCTCTTCCTGATGCCCCCCAGGATGCCATTGGCCTTCTTGGCCACCAGGGCCCATTGCTGGCTCATGGGCATCCTGTTGTCCACCAGGACTCCCAGGTCTTTCTCCTCAGAGCTGCTCTCCAGCAGGTCAGCCCCAACCTGTCCTGGTGCAGGGGGTTATTCCTCCCCAGGTGCAGCACCCTGCACTTGCCTTTGTTGAAGTTCATCACGTTCCTCTCTGCCCAACTCTCCACACCGGCTTCTCCACCAGTCCACCCAAAGCACTGCTGGTGTGCTAAATGCCATGACTTTCCACCATGCAACGCACAAGCCTGTGGAACAGAAATCCTGGCTAGCCTAATGGCTTAATAGTTGACGTGTTGCATTTCCCCATGTGGTATTTAAATGCAAGGAAGGCAACGGGCTGTGATTGTCAGCGGAGAACTTGAAGGATCAATAAAAGGCTTTCTGGCAGAGCAACAGGAACCAGCTCCGTATCTACTCAAGGAGGGCCTTGAGGCGTTGCACCTACTGCTGGTCAGGAACTTCAGAGAGCCAATGTCTTAGCAAACCCACCTGCAATGCCAGCCTGGGTGGAGGACACCAAGGCAGGTATTCTTTGCTAGAGAGGACCTCCACCTCTGTGCCACCTTGCAGCAAGCTCTGTGGAAAGACAGCCCCAGTTGGTGGCTACACCAGCAAGGTGAAAGCAGGCAGCTCAGCAGCGTTCGTCTCCCACAAACAAAGAAATCTGATCACCCCCAGTAATTTCCTTAGGATGGATTGCAGCAGAAGCCTAGAGCAAATTAACTGGATGTTCTGTCAAAGCCATTAGGCCAGGACTGAACTCAAAGAAAATTATGGTCTCTAATGTCTTCATATTTACTTTAAAATGCAGTCATTTTGACAGGCTCATGAGGTAGAAGATCTCATTTTATGAAGGTCTTAAGGGACAAGAGGAGCAGAAATATAACATGCTGCTGTCTCAGTCAGCAAAATGATCACAAAATTACTTTACAACTGACTCTCAAAACTACAAATCCAGTTATTTTGAGTAATTTCAGCCTTTTAAAAAGATACATGGTGCTTCAGATTGACCAAAAAAGAAACAAACTTGATAAGTATGATTGGGACAATTTTCCTTACTCACAAAATAATGTTTCTGCACACAACCACCTTCATCTCCTTCAACTCAGGAGCAACTTAAGGGAGCACAACCTACCAACCAGGCGACGGAGCACATGCTTCATTTGCAGTCAAGCCACCAACGTTGCCCATATTAGGGTCTTCAGATGGAAGCAAAACCCAAGAAACTGAGAAGCAAGAAAAGAGAAATAACCTTCTCTTGACACTGCAAGCAAGCACCATGTCCTCAGCACCTCCTCTCCCCCAGCACAGCACCCAGCAGAGTGCTTCTGGGACATGACCTGGGTTCCTACCTACCATCAACACTATGTGACATGTAGAGCTACCATAAAACATAAACCAATTAACTGGCAAGAAGGAACTGGCGTAACTTTTCTCAAACTTGATAAAAAGCTGTTCTGGATTGTCAGTAAAAAGAGGAGTGAAGGACAGCCATAGCATCAGTATTGCAAATTCAGTTGTCAAGTTGTAGAAGTTGTCAAATTTGGATCACTTACAGGCTGTTGCAATTGGAATATATTTCAGAAAGCTACGTTACATACACACGCTCTTTTTGAGACAAAAAAGCTCATTCTGAATATCAGGTGAAATAAAGTAGGGATTGTAACATGGGATATCTAAAAGCCACTCTGCATTACTCCAGAAAATGAGCTATGTCTGCCCAAAAGGCTGCAAAGGGTCTTGCTGAAATCAAAATTCACCCCAAAATCTTGTTAAGATTCACTGGGTACCAGCCTAGGTCTCCTTCACCTCCCAGTTTATGGTTTCTATCCAGAATCATAGAATGGTTTGGGTTGGAAGGGACCTCAAAGATCACCCAGTTCCAACCCCCTGCCCTGGGCAGGGACACCTCCCACCAGACCAGGTTGCTCAAGGCCCCATCCAACCTGGCCTTGAACCCCTCCAGGGATGGGGCAGCCACAGCTTCTCTGGGCAACCTGGGCCAGTGTCTCACCACCCTCATAGTAAAAAACTTCTTCCTGAGATCTAATCTGAATCTTTTTTCTTCCAATTTAAAACTGTTTCCCCTTGTCCTATCATTACACCTCCTGGCAAAGAGTCCCTCCCCAGCTCTTCTATAGGCACCCTTCAGGTATTGAAAGGCCGCTATAAGGTCTCCCCGGAGCCTTCTCTTCTCCAGGCTGAACAACCCCAGCTCCCTCAGCCTGTCCTCACAGCAGAGGTGCTCCATCCCTCTGAGCATCTTCGTGGCCCTCCGCTGGACCCGTTCCAGCCGGTCCATGTCCTTCCTGTGTTGAGGACTCCAAAGCTGGACACAGAGCTCCAGGTGGGGTCTCACGAGTGCAGAGCAGAGGGGCAGAATCACCTCCCATGACCTGCTGGCCACACTTCTCCTGATGCAGCCCAGGACACGGTTGGCTCTCTGGGCTGCCAGCACACACTGCTGGTTCATGTTGAGCTTCTCATCCATCAGCACCCCCAAGTCCTTCTCCTCAGGGCTGCTCTCCAGCCATTCTCCACCCAACCTGGATTTGTGCCTGGGGTTGCCATGTCCCAGGTGCAGGACCCTGCACTTGGCTTGGTTGAACCTCATGCCATTTGCACGAGCCCACCTCTCCAGGTCCCTCTGGAGGGCATCCCTTCCCTCCAGCGTGTCAACTGCCCCACCAAGCTTGGTGTCATCAGCAAACTTGCTGAGGGTGCACTCTATCCCACTGCCCATGTCTCCCACAAAGATGTTAAATAGTACTGGTCCCAGTACTGACCCCTGAGGAACACCACTCGTTACTGGCCTCCACCTGGACATTGAGCCGTTGACTGCCACCCTTTGGGTGCAACCATCCAGCCAGCTCCTTATCCACCGAGTGGCCCATCCATCGAATCCGTGGGTTTCCAATTTTGAGACCAGGATGTCGTGTGGGACAGTGTCAAATGCTTTGCATAAGTCCAGGTCGATGACGTAGAATGAGAGCAAGTAGAATGAGAGCAGGTAGAATGAGAGCAAGACGTCTAAATTTCCCAAACTTTCAATCATCCGCTTGTGCTTAATTGCCTGCTTGGCATCAAAGGCACGCAGCAGCCCCTTTTTGGGACGACACAGTGAAAAGATAAAAGGAGGAGAGGCCAACATGGACACCAGTGAAAGGCGTGATTTTTCAGAGCTGCTCCACGAAAGCACCTCACCAGGGATGCCAGGACAGAGCTTCGGAAAGGCTCTCCTTCCCTGCAGAGCCAATGCTGCAGAAGTTGTGTTTTTCATACAGAAGATGGGAAATGCACAGCTCACTGCCAAACACAAACAAACAGGCTTACAGAAAGCTTCTAGGAGTGACCGGCTTGGAAATAATCTCTGCTCTGCAAGTCCAGTACAGTACAATTAGAAAATAACTTGGTGAAATACCAATTCTCGGGCTGGAATGACTGCGTTCCCCAGCCCTGAAATTACTGTGGGGCTCAAAGTCCTCTTTGTGTGCAGGTGCTGAGCTCTGGGGGCCAATAAAACCTGAGCCACCCCGTGCCAAGCCCTTCTGCACAGGCTTTACCCCTTCACAAACACTTGTCGGGAGCTCCGCCGGGTGCGCCCGGCCTCCCTGGTCAAAGGCTAGAGACTTTTCATTTTTCTTTAATTAATTTTGCCTATTCTTTAGGCAAATATTTAAATATTTGCCTTATATTTAATTATTTAAAATCTGATGCCCTTAAAAATATTAATAAATATTTTATTTATTAATTTTTTTATCAAGTATTTAAAATCTGATGCCCTTAAAAGCCAAAAAAACCCCCAAAAATTAAAGTCCACTTTTTTCCTTCATTTAAGTTGATTAACTTCTTAACTTCTGCCTCCATCACATTTCAATTTCATTTTCTACTCATTGCTTATTTCTGTTGGTATTTTACAATAAAGCCTTTGCATTTTAAAATAAACCCTTTGCTTCACGCAGCCTGAAAGACAAAAAAAAATATATTTAAAAAAAAAAACAAACCAAGAAAAAAATAGGAATTTAAGGACTTTAGCTTTGCTTGCTAACAAGAACAACCCAACTAATGCAGTAAGAGCAATACTGCCTGACTGCTGACTGCAATTAAAACCCCACTTTTTCGATCTGTCCACAATGTTTTCCCTTCCTCAAGCCCTTTCAGGGGAAATCCTCCAGCATCACCAGCTGAGGATTCACCCCAGGAGAGCAGGGATGGGGCCACCATCCCACCAGGGCCAGAAAGAGCAGGAGCACCCCCAGCCTGGCCGAGGAGAGGACAACCAGAGATGCTGCTGGTTTCCATCTGAGGCAAGAAGAAGCTATTTCTGCAAGCTCCAGCAAGCCCAGGAATTTAAATCCCTTCCCAGGAACCCGCAGCACATGCACCCTGCACTGCCCTGACATCAAGGACAGCCTAAATTAATTAGGGACAAAATAATTAGGCAAAACACATCTTGTAAAATTATCAAAGGACATCTGATAGCCAAAGCGCGCACAATGTTACGATAACTGCAATATCTGCATAACCTGTCAGAAGCAATAGAAATAAATGAACGTTGCTGTTATTAATGCTGAAGTTGTCTTCAAACCCATTAAAATCCCCGTAGCCTCAGACCCGGGGAGGAGGGAAGTGGTGTGTGTGTGTGTGTGCGGCATCTGCGCCCATCACAAAGAGGTGGAATCTGGTCGGACTGGTAGATACAGCATTTCAACCAGGCAGAGTGCTCTCAACAAGCTATTCTTTCTGGCTGAAAAAGAGGAGGAGGAGGAGGACTGAACTGTACCAAGAAACTAAAAATAAATGGAGAGAAAAACAAATAATAATAAAAAAAAAAAATTCCTGAATCTGGATTTCCCTTTTGAGCATCTAAATCCCTCTCCCCCCAAAAAGAGACGTAATATATATTTGTCAGATTTTTTTTAAAAAAATAAATACGAACTGGTTCACTATGAAGACACAAACTGGGAAAAAAAAATATTAAAAGGAAAAAAAAAATGCAAAGCTCATGGTCGGAACAGACAATCTGTGGCTTTCTTGTAATTAAGATTGACTTTAATAGTTAAATGTTGATTTTGGCATCCTGTCTCTTGCCCAGAAGCAGCCACTTAAAATTTCTGAACAACATTAGCATTTCACGTTGCCCAAGAAAGTGACTGTTTGAGGTGATCACCCACGAAGCCAAGAGGTAAATTTGGGGTTATTACAGGGTAGATGGTGTCCTGGGAAGGGAGAACACCGTGGTGGCACGCGGATTTTGCAAAGACACGTATGCAATGCACATAGAATCATAGAATCATTGAGGTTCTTGGAAGAGACCCTTGGGATCATCGAGTCCAACCATCTCCCCTACTCTACAAAGTTCTCCCCTACACCATGTCCCTCAGTACCCCATCTAAACGTCCCTTAAACACAACCAGGGATGGTGACTCCCCCCCCTCCCTGGGCAGCCTGTTCCAATGCCCGACCACTCTTTCAGTGAAAAATTCCTTCCTAATGTTCAGTCTAAACCTCCCCTGTTGGAGCTTGAAGCCGTTCCCTCTCGTTCTGTCATTAATTACCTGTGAGAAGAGACCAGCACCAACCTCTCTACAGTGTCCTTTCAAGTAGTTGTAGAGAGTGATGAGGTCTCCCCTCAGCCTCCTCTTCCTCAAACTAAACAGTCCCAGCTCCCTCAGCCGCTCCTCATACGATTTGTTTTCCAGCCCCCTCACCAGCTTCGTTGCCCTCCTCTGCACTCGCTCCAGCACCTCCAGATCTCTCTTGGATTGAGGTGCCCAAAACTGGACACAACACTCGAGGTGTGGCCTCACCAGTGCTGAGTACAGGGGCACAATCACCTCCCTACTTCTGCTGGTCACACTATTTTTGATACAAGCCAGGATGCCATTGGCTTTCTTGCCCCCCTGGGCACACGGCCGGCTCATATTCAGCCGTTTGGCAACTAGAACCCCCAGGTCTCTTTCCTCCAGGCAGCTCCAGCCACACTTCCCCCAGCCTGTAGCACTGCAGGGGGTTGGTGTGGCCCAAGTGCAGGACCTGGCACTTGCCCTTGTTGAAACTCATGCCGTTGATCTTGGCCCAGTGATCCAGTCTATCTAGGTCCCTCTGTAGGGCTTCCCTATCCTCCTGGGAATCAACACTCCTGCTTAACTTGGTGTCATCTGCAAACTTGCTGATGATACACCCTATGTCCTTATCGAGATCATCAATAAAGACGTTAAATAGAAATGGTCCTAGCACTGAGCCCTGAGGCACATCACTAGTGACCGGCCGCCAGCTGGATTGGAATCCATTGAGCACCACTCTTTGGGACCTTCCAGTCAGCCAGTGCTTGGTCCAACAGATCGTGTGCTCGTCCAGGCCGTGTGAAGCCAGTTTTTCCAGCAGATTTGTATGGGGGACAGTGTCAAATGCTTTTTGAAAATCCAGGTATACAATATCAACAGCCTTTCCCTCGTCCAATAATCTGGTTATCCAGGTATGGAAACAGGCGTTTGGTCACTGCGAGCTGGGGAAGCGGAGAGGACATATTAAACATAGAATTGTCTAGGTTGGAAGAGACCCTTGGGATCATCGAGTCCAACCATCATATATATGTCTGTAAAGCAGATACCCACGGAGCCCTCCATAGGGGACTGAGCTCACCTGGGGGTGTTTGTAAAACTGTGAAAAGAAAGAAATTTCTGTGACCCCAGAGGTGTGCCTTCATTTCTGTGAATTTTCTCTCCTCCATAGAGGGGGTCTTTTTTTTTATACAGAATAAAATGGGGAGGGGAGGGATGGCAGGAGGCAAAAGCAACCCTGTGCCAAAGGTAGCCCAAGTAAGAATCATAGAATCATCTAGGTTGAAAGGGAAGGGACCTTTAAGATCAGCTCGTCCAACCATGAATCTAACTCTGATTAAAAAAAAAAAAAGAAAAAAAAAAAGAAAACATACAATGATCTAAGTAATAAGAAGTTTTATGGGAAGATGTGATTTTTTTTCACAGTTGATCTCTCTGTAGCAATTCACAGCACTGCTTCCTCCACAGCCAGCAGCTTGCTCACCAGCTCTCACAAGCAAACTGTTTTGCTCCTGAGGACAGAAGCAACCGTGGCTCCTCCTCCGAAGAAACCAATGTGATTTTTTTCACAGTTGATCTCTCTGTAGCTTCCTCCACAGCCAGCAGCTTGCTCACCAGCTCTCACAAGCAAACTGTTTTGCTCCTGAGGACAAAAGCAACCGTGGCTTCTCCTCCGAAGAAACCCCCAAAACTCAGCTTTTAAGGATGATGTTTCTCTATGGGAACTGCTTATGATCTAAATAAACTTCAGGTGGCTACACACCCATCCTCCCTGTGATGGTCAAACCCTATTTCCACCTGCAGCCAGGACGGGCTGTTGGGTACGTGGGGCAAGAGAACTTGGCACCCTAACCCTAACCCTAACCCTAACCTTGCCCAAGGTATCACCCTCCCCATTCCAGCTTGTGCCAAGCTTTCCCTTTTAATAACACATTTACCCTTTGATGCTGCGAAGACCCTCCTGGCTGTAATTGAGCCCAGGGAAGTCTTGCAGGCAGCAGTAGGATGGAGCTGATACAGCGCTATGTAAAGTCTAGCATGGAGGTTATACACTTGGTGGGTATATATAAATATATGGATATATGTACGTAACATCTCCTTTGCACACCCATGCCTTCTGAATGTAATATTAATAGCAGTGGAGCGTAGAGTACTGCATACGGAGGAACAGTGTTGATGTAACATTTTGCATGTTTATTCTCAACAGATATTTGTGATTAACTCTGCAGGTCATTTCTTTTGCATCTCTGTTGAGAAAATATTATTAAATGGAAATTATCCCCATTCTTGCAGGTGGCCTGCAGATTTTGCGTTCTGTTAAAAGATCAGTTACAAATTCATTTGGAAAACAGGGCAGGAAGGACAAGTTTTAGTAATTTGATTAGAGCTCTGATATAGCACAGTCCTCTTTTTTAAGTTTTCCTCTTTTCTAAGGAGCTTGCTGACGCTGGAGGACAGGAATGGCCAGAGACTGCAAGCCCACTCACAAAAATCCCACTGATTCCTGTAACATCAGTAATTCACCTATAGCCTGAGCAGCAAAAGATTTCACAGAATCACAGAATCTTCTAGGTTGGAAGGGACCTTAAAGATCATCTTGTCCCACCGTCAACCTAACTGACAAAAATAGACACCCACACAACAAACAAGGAGCATCATCACTAAACCAGACCTCCCAGCACTACATCAACCCGTCTTTTGAACACCTCCAGGGATGGGGCCTCAACCACCTCCCTGGGCAGCCCATTCCAATGGCTGAGAACCCTTTCAGTGAAAAAATTTTTCCTAATATCCAGCCTGAACCTCCCCTGGTGCAACTTGAGGCCATTTCCTCTCATCCTGTCGCCTGTGACTTGAGAAAAGAGACCGACTCCCCCTGGCTACACCCTCCTTTCAGGGAGTTGGAGAGAGCAATAAGGTCTCCCCTCAGCCTCCTCTTCTCCAGGCTGAACAACCCCAGCTCCCTCAGCCTCTCCTCATAAGACTTATTCTCCAGATCCCTCACCATCTTTGTCGCCCTTCTCTGGACCCACTCCAGCACCTCGATGTCTTTTTTATGGTAGGGGGCCCAAAACTGGAAACAGTACTCAAGGTGATTTGATTCCTGTCAATAGAAAACATGATCTTGGACACAAACAAGTGCATCTGCATATCATTTTTTCTTAAGAATTCTCCAAAAATGCGTTTACGGTGTCAAAAGTTAAGGGTCAAAATGTCACTTCTAGGCGTTGCGATGAATATGCTGGAAAGAATAAAGTCACAATCTTATTATCGCTAGACGAGGCCAGTGAAGTTGACTCACTGGTGTTTATTTAAAGTTGAGCACTAGCTTCTGATTAAAAATAATATGACACGAAGCAAGCTGGAATGCCATCACCCCACACCTCACCTACAGCATCAGGGATCAGGACATTAAAACACGAATCAAGATGGATCTGCCCTTGCACAGCCTGGACGCGAAAGGCATTCGGATACCAAATCCGCATTCCCAGCCTTCCCTCCAGAATTCTGGTCAGCAAATAAATAAATTTGCTATTTGCTTATTGATTTGGTGAAAGAGCCTCCCGAGAACAGTTATGCCCTCTGTCACTGACTCTGTGAGAATAAATTCAAACTCCTACCTCTTACTGAAGGCAAGCCATCACAGGGCCAGAAATGCCAGTTTTTTTGGCTGTGTGTTGTGGACCAGAGAATCCATCCCCTCCCAGCAGGGCACCTCCATCTAGCACAGCAGCCCTCCTTTTCTTCCCAAAAGCTTAGCCAACACAAGACACAGTCATTTTCCTTCCAAGGTAACTATGTGAGCAGGGAAAAACACAACTTCACCACTGTTCTGCAGGGAAGCTGTTGGCTGCTCATGGACCAGGCCTGCACAACAGGCCTCAACTGACCCAGGCTGCTGCCAGGTCTCAGGGTTCATGCTCTTTGCCTCTGGTCTTTGCTCCGTGGCTTATTCTCAATAGCAGAGGCTGGATCCACCCCGTTTGGGGGCCCATCCTCCCCTAAATCAGTATGTGATCTTGCCCTGTTAAGCCTGCGGTGACACCCATCACCGACTTCATCAGCCACGTGACCAACACAGCCCACGGGTGACTGTCACCTTGGCATGCAAACCCAAAACCTGTCGTCAAAAACCCCCTGGGAACCACACCCGCAGGGATGTAGGAACACATATGGGATCCAGGGACCCACTCATACAACTGGATTATCCTGAAACCAGTCACGTCCTGCTAGGAGACACCAAGCTGCACACAGGAACACCACCCCAGTCGTGCAGATGCGTTAGCCCAGCAGATGACCCCACACAGTTCAGTTCAGGGCCTGCTTGGGTCCACATCCATATCCACGTCCACCTCCTGCTCTGCAGGTATCTGGTATCTGCAGGTATCTGGATGTATCTCCACCTCCAGTCCAGCAGGCACGTGCAGATGCGTTAGCCCAGCAGATGACCCCACACAGTTCAGTTCAGGGCCTGCTTGGGTCCACATCCATATCCACGTCCACCTCCTGCTCTGCAGGTACACATCTGGATGCATCTCCACCTCCAGTCCAGCAGGCACATGCACCTCTGCTGCTCTTACGGCATGTCCTCCAATCTTCTGTGCATTGGACCAGCCAACCCACTGGGAAATGAGGATGTTCAGAAGCAGCGCGTACACAAAGCAAACCAGTCTCAGAAATTTTAAGAAGCACTGGTAATAAAGGTTAAAAATCATCAGCCAAAAGCTGTTTCTCATGCGTTTTTATTTACTGTCAGTATTCACCCCTTACTGGAAGTTCAGTGTCCCAACACTGGGCTGCATTTGCTTCCCTTCAAAAGCCAATGGCTGCACATTTAACGATTTATTATCGTTTGAGCCAAGCATGGCTCACCAACCAGAGGTGTAAATTTACTCCCTATTTCACCCAACAGGCAAAATAAAGTTTGCAAGAAACCGTTCAGAACAAGGCAGACTGAAGTGGCTACCCCTCCTCTGCAGTTCACTGGATTTGGTGATCAAAAGAGGACTAAAATGACTACGAAGGGGATAAATGACAAATTAAATTAATGCCTATGAGCCTTCTGTGCATTTAAATGGATATAAAGTCAGTCCTGACTTCCCACTGACCTGATGGTGTCTGAGGAGTTCAGTGCTTGAAGGTGACAAATCAGAAGACCAGGTGGGCAATTCACAGAATAATAGACTATTAAAGGCAACAACTTTGGGAGTCTTTCCGCTTGTATTTGGGTGCCACCATTTTGAAGATCTATAATTAAAAGTTTTCCAGGCAGTTAGGAGGGGATGCAGCCAACAAGCTGAGATCCCCCTGGGACCACACAAATCTAAGGGGTGGGGCCTGACGAAAAAGAGCGACTACTGGAAGACACGCAAGAAAACGACAATAAATCCACAACAAGGGGATTTTCACCTGGTGCAACAGCATCATATGACATCTTTATTTCAAAAAGTGCATTTTCCTGCATTCAAACTCTATCCCATAACAGCACATATTCAAAGTATAAAGCAAGGTGGTAAAACGTGCTTCCTTTCAGAGAGCTCCTTTCTTACGGTGGGTCAGTAAAGAACTGGCATTACTAGGGTCCTGATTTGGGTTCAGATTCTGGGAATTAGCACACCGCAACTAAATAATCAAGACCAGCATGAGAGAGAGGAGTTTCTTGCCTGACACCGCATGGAAGGAAGCAAAATAGTAATAAATTAAAAAAAAAATAAAATAAATAATGGTTGTAGTACTATATTAAAGAATAAAAGCATTACTGCTGGTAGAGCTGAGATCTGCTGCCTGTCAAGACGAAGATGAGGTTCGTTCTTCGATTTGCATCATTGTTGCTCGCAACATACTCATCAGCATCACAATTTGGTAAGCATCCTAATCAACCCTAAACAAACCGAGGGCAACAAACCTCCATCCAGAGCGGGCCTGTGAAACTGCTGCTTCCTGTACAGTATTTTTAGCTTTCTAATTACACAGTTACCAAACATACCGGTAAGGCCAGGCAGGCCCCTCCTTCAGTGGAAGAAAAAGAGGAGTAGCAGCATATGAACAAATGGAGATGGATTCAGTAAATCCCCCAACAAAGTGACTCCCAGCACAGGGGACCACAACACGCCAAAACCCACCAGCCTGATGGAGCAACGGGGTCTGCAAGCGCAACGTTCAGGTGGGCTGAAGGAAACACTGAGAAGGACAAACTGGATGCAAGGCTCCCGGGGCCAACTCCACGCTACTCTCCACCCACAGAGAGCATGGAAGACCTGAAAATTAAACCATAACTTCTCCATATATCCTATCCTGGGGCAGCAGCTGACATTTCCAAGCACCTGGTGATCTGTCAGCAGCCAGAAGGGATTGTTATCATGGACTGTCTATCAGCAGCTAAGTTGCATCATAAGCTAGTAATAATGACAGAGCCTTTTAATTTATTTTCAGTGCTGTAACGCCCAACAGCAGAGGAAGAACACGTTTCCAAATGGGTCTACTGGCTCACAACCTTGTTGCACTTCTTCTCTAAAAGGGTTATAAGTGGCTGGCTTCAGGGTAAGGAGAAGGACTGAGTATTTACAGCAATTACTGGGGATAACCTGAGCCTCTAATCGCTCTGGGAGTGGATTCACCCTTTGTCATCACAATGTGAAGTTTGATCCTTATCTTCTTGCAAAGTTTGGCCACAATTTTTACAAAGATGGATATAGCACAGTTCAGACGCCTTGTGTGAAGCCTGATCTAAGAGGAAAGCTACCATCTGATTTTCACATTTTCCCTGCAATGGGTTATTTCAACTTCTACATGGCAAGCCGTGCCTCATCCAAGCCTAACAAACTGCTGGGATTAATCACAGCAATTTGCAAGATACTCCCTTCCCTGGCTGCTGCATGAGCCCAGAGATCACGGCAGCCTAGAGTGAACTCTAGTTACACAAAACTAAATGAACTAATTTATTTATACTGAACTAATCGCTACACAAAGTTAGCTTTCTATCAACGAAGAGCACGGGAAAACATTAAGTCCTGAGCCACCCAGGTTTTTTTGCTAAAGCTCCATCATACGAGTGAATTAAAAACTCACAGGCAGCGCTGCTGTCCTCCTTCCCTTAGGAGGCACCTTCAGAAACCACGCAATTTTTACTGAAAACCAAACTGAGCAAACCAAAGGCAGAGCCCCCCCCCCTCAGCGCAGCCTGAGCTCCCACCGCTCCCCACTGAAGCCCCATAGAGCATTTTACCCACCACCAGCTCCGCCTGAGAAGGGAGACAGGCTCTTAATCACCATTTTAAATGTCATTAATCCCCATTCCCAGCATTCAAAAGACATTTCCCCCACACTGTGCACTGATGCGCTGCCTGTAGGTGAAAGCCTTGCTTACTCACGGCCCTCCGGGAAGAGGAGGAAGAACATCACTAAAGTGAACCACATTTCTTTTTAAATGCTAAGGGTGCGTTTCAAGTCATCTTTGCTCCAAACGTGCAGGTCCCAGCCCTGCAAAACTCTGAGTGTTTCTCTTCTGGCCCTGCCTACAGAAGCCATTTCCAGATGTGCCTTTGTAAGCAGCTGCAGCACCTGAGAAGCACGAACACGGAGCCTGATTTCTCACCTCGCTGGGATGTCCAAGCAGCCTCTTTCTGTTGGCTTGAAGGCAGTCAGACTCACACACACACACCTCCTCCCCATAAATTTTGTCAACAGGTAAGCGAAAAAAAAAAAAAAAA
>NW_015090847.1:2720609-2721600 GCF_001431845.1 Calidris pugnax
GCCAGATCTAAAGAGGAAGCTACCATCTGATTTTCAGATTTTCCCTGCAATGGGTTATTTCAACTTCTACATGGCAAGCCGTGCCTCATCCAAGCCTAACAAACTGCTGGGATTAATCACAGCAATTTGCAAGATACTCCCTTCCCTGGCTGCTGCATGAGCCCAGAGATCACGGCAGCCTAGAGTGAACTCTAGCTACGCAAAACTAAATGAACTAATTTATTTATACTGAACTAATCGCTACACAAAGTTAGCTTTCTATCAACGAAGAGCACGGGAAAACATTAAGTCCTGAGCCACCCAGGTTTTTTTTGCTAAAGCTCCATCATACGAGTGAATTAAAAACTCACAGGCAGCGCTGCTGTCCTCCTTCCCTTAGGAGGCACCTTCAGAAACCACGCAATTTTTACTGAAAACCAAACTGAGCAAACCAAAGGCAGAGCCCCCCCCCCTCAGCGCAGCCTGAGCTCCCACCGCTCCCCACTGAAGCCCCATAGAGCATTTTACCCACCACCAGCTCCGCCTGAGAAGGGAGACAGGCTCTTAATCACCATTTTAAATGTCATTAATCCCCATTCCCAGCATTCAAAAGACATTTCCCCCACACTGTGCACTGATGCACTGCCCGTAGGTGAAAGCCTTGATTACTCACGGCCCTCTGGGAAGAGGAGGAAGAACATCACTGAAGTGAACCACATTTCTTTTTAAATGCTAAGGGTGCGTTTCAAGTCATCTTTGCTCCAAACGTGCAGGTCCCAGCCCTGCAAAACTCTGAGTGTTTCTCTTCTGGCCCTGCCTACAGAAGCCATTTCCAGATGTGCCTTTGTAAGCAGCTGCAGCACCTGAGAAGCACGAACACGGAGCCTGATTTCTCACCTCGCTGGGATGTCCAAGCAGCCTCTTTCTGTTGGCTTGAAGGCAGTCAGACTCACACACACACACCTCCTCCCCATAAATTTTGTCAACAGGTAAGCGAAAAAAAAAAAAAAAA
>NW_015090847.1:2721707-2756530 GCF_001431845.1 Calidris pugnax
CTCTCTACAACCTCCTTTCAGGTACTTGTAGAGAGCAATAAGGTCTCCCCTCAGCCTCCTCTTCTTCAGACTAAACAACCCCAGCTCCCTCAACCTCTCCTCATAAGACTTACTCTCCAGACCCCTCACCAGCTCTGTTGCTCTTCTCTGGACCCACTCCAGCACCTCAATGTCTTTTTTATGGTAGGGGGCCCAAAACTGGACACAGTACTCAAGGTGAGGCCTCACCAGTGCCGAGTACAGGGGGAGATGTGCCTTTGTAAGCAGCTGCAGCACCTGAGAAGCACTAACACGGAGCCTGATTTCTCACCTCGCTGGGATGTCCAAGCAGCCTCTTTCTGTTGGCTTGAAGGCAGTCAGACTCACACACACACACCTCCTCCCCATAAATTTTGTCAACAGGTAAGAGAAAAAAAAAAAAAAAAAGCAAGGTTGGAGAAGGGCTTGCCTTCAGAGGACAGAGGGGAAAGGCACAGAGCATCACAGCATCCCGATGATACAGCAGCTCCTCCCCCCATGCTCTCATCTTCCTCACTTAAAGCTCTGATTTCTTTTCTTTCTTATTTTTTTTTTCCCCCTCCACTTGAAGGTTACTATTTCTGCCGGCTATTGATCTCCAGCCAGAGAAAAGGACTTCACAACACTAAAAGAGAAAACCAGAGCTGGAAAAAGGTCACACTATCACACATCAGGAGGCTTGTTTGATCCCGTTAGATCTTCTCTGATTGCAGGAGGTGATTTTACATTTCCAGACAGCAGTTTACCCTAAAATAAAATAAAATGCAGCAGGTGTCACCCAAAATTGCAAGCTGTCAGAGATCCCATTCAGGCAGCCTCTGCAAGTAAAGGCTTATCACACCACACGTGATGTCGAACTTCCTAAAGTAACCTTGTCACTGGTGACATCCTTAAAATCCTAGCAAAAATCCTGTCCTACTGTGCTACTGAGTTTATCGGCCACCAATTTACAAGAAAAAATGTTTCTGAAACTTACTATTTTTATTATATTTATTCGTGTAGTTTATAGCCAATTCAGTGCAATAAGAACAATCTCTAGCGTAAACACTCATTCTGCTTCCAAATATAACCAGATTTCGTACTAGCTGGCTTGAAATGGGGTGAAAAAGACACAACTGCCATTCCTAAAAACCACAGAACTGTTGGAAAGGGGTCACTGGGAAACTAGCGGGATTTTATTTCTACCAACTTTGCCGGATCAGCTCTGTACACACTGGGTAGACACTAACAACCAAATGTTTCGTGCCAGCTCTGCTCTAAAACCTTGCAAGATCATCACGGGTAATTAATTCAGGCATTAGATACGTGATGGGAATCAAAGGTCTGCCAGACTGGATCTCCATCCACATCTTCCGTGGGTCCAGGTCTTCTCCCAAGGAGTCAATGCTCAAAGATAACAACCAGTCAGTACTCAGCTCCTGTCACCATTACCTGGGCAAGGGAGGCCAGAAATACTATTAATAGGTTAGTAGAGATGAGCAGGGTAGAAAAGCTGCTCTGAATGGCAGGTGCTCTAAGGGAAAATACAGAAATACTGAATGCGCTGTAACGGCAATAGGAAGCATCTCAAGAGGACTGGCACAGGAAATCTGCCAAGCTTTTCTGCCGAGAGATTTCATCTTATTTCTTGAGGGGTCTATTTTAAGACAATTTGAGTGACCTTACTTAACAGAGATTACGCTGTGTTTAAATTAATTTTTACAGCATTATAATTAATATTTTTGCTGTCTGCTGGAAAGCGTGCTGAGCTGTGTAAAAATCCACATGCGCGGCAAGATGAGAAGTGCTGTTATCGGGGCGGAAGGAAGGAGATAAGGGCCCTCCAGCCTTGCCTGGCAGGACAGAGCAGCACTCCTTCAGATGGCTGCTGCCCCAGGGGACCAGCACACCCACACATGGCAAAGGTCAGCGTTCCTCCTCAAATCACTGCTCCAACACGGCTAGGGTGGGGATATCTTCTCGGGTTCATGAATTTCCACACGCGCCCATACCAGGCACAGAGCCTCTTCCCACCCCCTCCCCAAATAACTGAGCCCCAGGAGGTGAAAATGGCCAAACGTTGCAGCTTATGCACAGGCAGTTTATATCAATGCGGCTTTTTTTTCCTCCTCCTCGAAGAGCTGAGCCTTAGTTCATCTTGCCCCAGAGGGCCGTGCCACCATCCAGCGAGACTTGGACACGCTGGAGGGCTGGGCAAGGAAGAACCTCATGAGGTTCAACAGGGAAAAGTGTAGGGTCCTGCACCTGGGGAAGAAAAATGTCAGGTACCAATACAGGTTAGGGGTGGACCTGCTGGAGACAACTACTGAAGAGAAAGATCTAGGGGTCCTGGTGGACAGCAAAATGACAATGAGCAAGCAGTGTGCTCTTGTGGCCAGGAAGGCCAATGGTATCTTGGGTTGCGTAGGGAAGAGTATGGCCAGCAGGTCAAGGGAAGTCATTCTCCCCCTCTACTCTGCACTGGTGAGGCCACAACTGGAATCCTGCCTCCAGTTCTGGGCTCCCCAGTTCAAGAGGGACAGGGAACTACTGGAAAGAGTCCAGTGAAGGGCAACAAAGATGATTCAAGGATTGGAGCATCTCCCTTATGAGGAGAGACTGAGAGAGCTGGGACTCTTTAGTCTGGAGAAGAGAAGGCTGAGGGGAGACCTTATCAACGCCTACAAGTATCTCAAGGGAGGGTTGAAGGAGGAGGGAGCCAGACTCTTTTCAGTGGTTCCCAGTGAGAGGACGAGGGGCAACGGGCACAAGTTGGAACATAAGAGGTTCCACTCAAATATGAGGAGAAACTTCTTCACGGTGAGGGTGACAGAGCCCTGGAACAGGCTGCCCAGGGAGGGTGTGGAGTCCCCTTCCTTGGAGATTTTCAAGACCTGCCTGGATGCTCCTGAGTAAGATGCTCTAGCTCTGGGCAATCCTGCTTCAGCAGGGGAGTTGGACTAGATGATCTCTATGGTCCCTTCCAACTCTAAAAAATTCAGTGAAATATAGTAATTTCTCTGCACGTTGATCCCCCTTCAAGTAAGCCATTCTCACACCTCTGTACAGGCTCCTCTCTGCAGGGCTCACGTCTCTTTCTGTTCCACCCCTGGGCTTGCAGAAGGCTTGGAGACATTGCACAATGCCACCTCTCGGGTACCACAGCACCCACAGGCTCTCTGCTCCCCACACATGGCATCTCCAAGCCAAGAGAGACCCTGCAGCATCACCCTCATTCACTCAAGTAGAAGACGGTTTCTCTACACCCATGTTAATAAACAAGACTACATTGATGGGACACTGAAATAACCCATTGAAGTCCCTGGTTGTGCTGTTACCTGAGCAGTGTTTTCCCTCAGAGCAACCTCAAACACTCTCTTCTGATTTCTATTGCTATTGTTTCAACAAGCCCCAGCTTTCCACTGCTTTTACAGAGCAGGATCACGGCAGGACTGCGCAAAGAGGCTCATAAAGAGGCTGCCAGACAGGCATTTGTGTCTCAAATTGTCCAGTTGCCAGGGCTCGGGATCTGTGAACACATCAGCTGCACCTTTTAAAATTTCAAACTTACAACAAAACAAAATTCTTCGTAAAAACTCCGAATGACCTGACAGCAAGTAAATTGTGCTCCATGAAATTCAGCAACTTTGCAACATCTGAGCACAGCCGATTAAAGCAGATATATGCTTTAATCATCCAAACCTCTGCAAGGGATTATGATAGGATGCTGCGCAGGGCACAGTTAAGCACCACCAGCAGCATCACTAGAGGCTGTTAAAAACGTTCTTCCTGAGTTTGTAACAAATCCTAAATCAGGAGCAAGTGATGGGAGGTCATACAGTGGAGAAGAGCAAAGGAAACCCTTTTTCAAAAAAAAAATAATAAAATAATCCTCTTCTTTGAGAACAACTAACTTCCATGATCAAGGAGGCAGGAGCTCACTGTAACATCCTAAACTCCATTCTTGATATAAAAAAGGAAGCACACTGATGGTACAGCATGGAGTGCAGTCCCCAACCCCGAAATGAATGGTCATTCAGCTCAATACTCAAGGTTACACTCCTATACTTATATTTGCAGTCAACTTAATTAATTAATTAATTAATGACTATGGGCTTGAACCTCTTTCCCCAAGCCGTTTACAGCATTACAGAATCACAGAATTACAGAATCACATGGGGTTGGAAGGGACCTCTGGAGATCATCTAGTCCAACTCCCTGCCAAAGCAGGGCCACCCACAGCAGGTCCCACAGGAACGTGTCCAGGTGGGTTTGGAGTATCCCCAGAGAAGGAGACTCCACCACCTCCCTGGGCAGCCTCTGCCAGAGCTCTGCAAGGAAAGAAGTTACTGCTCATGTTTAGGTGGAACTTCTTATACTCAAGTTTGTGCCCATTTCCTCTTGTCCTGTCCCTGGGCACCACTGAAAAAAGACAGGCCCCATCCTCCTGACACCCTCCCTTGAAGTATTTCTAAGCATTGATCAGATCCCCCCTCAGCCTTCTCTTCTCTAGACTAAAAAGACCCAAGTCCCTTAGCCTCTTGTCATAAGGGAGATGCTCCAGGCCCCTCATCATCTCTGTAGCCTCTGCTGTCCTCTCTCCAGCAGTTCCCTGTCCTTCTGGAACTGGGGAGCCCAGAACTGGTCCCAGTGCTCCAGATGGGGCCTCCCCAGGGCAGAGCAGAGGGGCAGGATGACCTCCCTCCACCTGCTGCTCACCCTCTTCCTGATGCCCCCCAGGATGCCATTGGCCTTCTTGGCCACAAGGGCCCATTGCTGGCTCATGGGCATCCTGTTGTCCACCAGGACTCCCAGGTCTTTCTCCTCAGAGATGCTCTCCAGCAGGTCAGCCCCAACTTGTACTGGTGCAGGGGGTAATTCCTCCCCAGGCACCCTACATTTGCCTTTGTTGAAGTTCATCAGGTTCCTCTCTGCCCAGCTCTCCAGCAGCTGGCTGACTGACCTGACCTGCGCAGAGCAAACGAGGTGGGGCAGTGGCTATATTTGGCACAGGTAGGGTACCATCCACCCAGGCAGCCTGGTATTTATGCAATGATGGGGAAAAGAAAATGAGGTGCAGCCTGATGAACAAGGTCTTGACATGAGCAAGTGCAGACACTGTTCATTTCTTGTTTTTTTCAGGGTACAGCCCTCCTTATAACTGGAACAGTACAATAAATTGAAGTATTCAGAATATTTCAAGGAGGAATAATGTTCACTGTGAGCTCCGGTTTTATTTTCTCCCTCATTCTGAAATCAATTAGACATGCTGCTGAAAGAAAAAAAAAAAACGATTTGCATCTCTATGAACAAGCCAAACAGGCAAAAATAAAGTTTTGTCAAATGCAAGGACTGTAACTTAAATGTTTTCATGTTGTCATGGCTAAACATGCCTCATGGCTATCAACTGCTTCCTTGCCATGACATTTAGAAGCAAGGCAGGTTGTCTCACATCTTAGGTGCAGAGCAAGGACCTGGGTCCAGCACAACTCTTGAAAGAAGGAGGAGGAAAAAAAAAAAAAAAGCACACTGGACCCTCTTTTCTTTGACATGTAAATTTTTTCTAAGACTCTGTCTCCTGTAAGAAAAGTGCTGATATACAATCAGTTGGTCGCTATTCTGACTGCTGAATCTATGAGAGAACTAACAAACTAGTAAACTTACTGCAACACCTAAATCCTCAAAGTATTAGTTGCCATGCCAGCCCCTTAAAAGTGGATTTAAAACAGAAGAAATGGAAGAAGATGACAGGGAAGAAAAAGAAAGTCAACACTGGCCTTAGGATTGCAGTATTGAGTCTGCCAAGAGGAAGACACAAATTCCATTTCTATGTATTTTCACCCCTCCTGACATGAAATGATCTATGCTGCTGCTTCCTCATGTTTCAGCAACCTCTTCGAATCATAGAATCATTTAGGTTAGAAAAGACCTTTAAGATCATCGAGTCCAACCGTTAACCCAGCACTGCCAAATCCACCATTAAACCATGTCCCTCAGCAACACATCTACATGTTCAAAACACCTCCAGGGATGGTGGTGACACAACCACTTCCCTGGGCAGCCCGTTCCAATGCTTGACAAACCTGTCAGTGAAGAAATTTTTTCAAATATCCTATCTCAACCTCCCCTGGTGCAACTTGAGACCATTAGCCCTTTTCCTATTACTTGTTCCTTAAGAGAAGAGACTGACCCCCCCAGCTACACCCTCCTTTCAGGGAGTTGTAGAGAGCAATAAGGTCTCCCCTCAGCCTCCTCTTCTCCAGACTGAAGCCCCCCAGCTCCCTCTGCCTCTCCTCCCAGGACTTGGCTGTAGATCCTCCACCAGCTCCATGTCCCTACTCTGGAGGCAGCAGAATGAGCTGGGAAAAAAGAGCCACGAGAGGCAGCCTGTGCAAAAGGCTTTCCTGCCATAATCACTTAAACAGCCTCTCCTCCCAGGACTTGGCTGTAGATCCTCCACCAGCTCCATGTCCCTACTCTGGAGGCAGCAGAATGAGCTGGGAAAAAAGAGCCACGAGAGGCAGCCTGTGCAAAAGGCTTTCCTGCCATAATCACTTAAAACGAGGGTGACATCGCTTTACAATTCACTAAACAACATATTTACTTGCACACTGACTACATATGTTGTACTTAGATGTCACAGCAGATTACTTGCTAATTACACCAGGCAAAACCCAAGTAATTACCAGACTCTTTCCTCTGGTTCAGAGGAGGTCAGAGCCAGATATTTACATGACAAATAATCACTCCTACAACTAGCCGTGACTGTTTTGAGAAAAAAACAAACCCTCGCCTTTGGACACGTGGCATTAAGTAATCCCCCCCTTTTTTTTTTTTTTTTAAAAACTTCAAAAATTACTTGCACACTGACTACATATGTTGTACTTAGATGTCACAGCAGATTACTTGCTAATTACACCAGGCAAAACCCAAGTAATTACCAGACTCTTTCCTCTGGTTCAGAGGAGGTCAGAGCCAGATATTTACATGACAAATAATCACTCCTACAACTAGCTGTGACTGTTTTGAGAAAAAAAACAAACCCTCGCCTTTGGACACGTGGCATTAAGTAATCCCCCCTTTTTTTTTTTTTTAAAACATGCTAAAAACTGGAGATGCACCAGTAATGAAAATAGACTGGTGCACTGAAAAACATTAAGCACTCCCACTGCTGAGGAGTCAGCCTGCTCAGCTTCGGCCCATGGAAAGGAAAAATCAAATTCTTTCCCAACATTCCTGGAGATGCACCAGTAATGAAAATAGACTGGTGCACTGAAAAACATTAAGCACTCCCACTGCTGAGGAGTCAGCTTCGGCCCATGGAAAGGAAAAATCAAATTCTTTCCCAACATTCTATCTGATCTCTCTGGCTGATAAAAAACTTCTTTTCTGCTACTGAATGAAGGAAATCATATTACCAGAGCTGATATTCATCAGAAATGTTTTGAACTGAATATGTGAACTGCTTTTAAGTGAGCTTAAATCGATAACTCCACTACTGTGGTTAGTTTTATTGAATTGTACACTAGAATAATATGATTTCAATTATGTTATGATGAGAGTATTACCCTCCACCATGAGCTGTATTTATTTAGCTGGAAGGTGAGATGTACTACTTCTTCATTTGACAAACCAGACACACCATTGCTTTTAATGCTATTTTATTGAATGATCACTGAGGGTTTACGCCGCGTGTACCACGCTCCTCCCTTGTAAGGTCAACACCTTGAAAAGCCTTTGTCTTCGATAGCATTTCTTTTTTCCTTTCAGAAATAAAGCACTGGAGGGAAATTCAAATGCAATCACACAAACCCAGCCAAAACCACGTAGGTGAAGTGCTTAGGATCACCCATGGCTGTTTCCACAGACCCAAGCAGGAGTTTGGACATAAGGGAAGGCTGGTGTGGGAGGGGGCAAGATGGCATCTTTATCACTTCTCCCTGACAGAAATGCAAAAGTGGGGCAGCCTGTCATAAGCATTTGAAATTTTAGTACCTGTAAACATTCAACTTCAAAGTGGAAGACAAAAAAAATAAACAAACAAACATGGATTTGAGGATCAATTCTGTTTCTCCCAAAAGATTTTCATTTTTAAAGCATCGTTTCATAGCTTCACACACATAACATTTGTCTTTTATTTTGTCCTGTTTATTTCCAATAGATATGAAAACCACGAAGTAGTGCTACCAGAAACAACCCATCCCCCTAACACAGCACTTGTCAGCCAGGAATTCCAGACCACTGGACAAAGGTGGTCAGAACCATTAACCCCATTGCAATCGGGCTTAGATGCGATGAGGAAACCAAAACCAGAAAGAATGACCAAGGCACACAAGCCAGGGATGGGATCCTGCTCTCCTCTCCAGCTCTGGGGACACCACAAACTCATTTTATATTATAACATGATGAACATTACCGGATGGGCGGTACAGAAGGCTCCCCTCCAAGCGCTAAAACTGCAAACTCCAAACCTCCTTTCCTGAACAGCCTGACATAGACTTTTCTTTTCCATTTGGTGTATCAAAAAGCAGAGCCACTTAGTTTTGTCTAATTGTTTGACTAATGGTCACAGAGATTACTGGTCTTCAGTTTCCTTGGCAGCATTTAAAAGGACCATTTTTCCTTTAGCGGATAAAATGCTAGCGAATACATTTCCCCACAATAACCAATAATCACCTTTTAAGTCCTACTTTACTCAATGATGTCCTCTTTGCACTAGCTTGGGGTGATGCTGATTTTTCATCAGCACGAGAAGAAAAGTCTCCTCCTAGAGACATCTAGATTTCATACTTTCTGTACCTGGGTCCCTCAGTATATCCCTGACCTGTGATAAATGCTCACATACAGCCCCATTCACACACACCCTCACTTCTGCAAAAAGGAGCATGAAGTCAGCACACATTTGTTCTTTAAATTTATCTGAAGTGGAACTCACCACCTGCTTCAGTTTGGTCTCCTCCACTCACAAAATACCATTCTTGGAGAAGTCTGTGTCCACGTACGCTGCTGCAGTCTAGCCAAGAAACTACTACCACTTCGAAGCCTTCAATTTAAGCACATCAGCGTGTGACAATTAGATATATTAAATTCTGCCAGGCAACAAAACTTGTGAGTTAACTAGCAGAACACATGCCAATAATTTATATGTAATTTTTCTATCAGCAATTAATCTGCTAGACTTCACGCCTTGATCACGATACTTGTAGGCTTCACTTTTCAAAAAAAAAAAACAAACCACAAAATATTACAGATATGCAGGAAAGCACCAAGTTACACCACTACCTATAATTTCATTCTCCTTGCTGGCAAACTGAGATGGGATCTTTCGCTATGTGGACAAATGCTAATTGCAGCTCAATACTAATGCTAATCCTGACATATGCTAATGAAAAGATCACAACTTCTGCAGAGTCAGCAGTGCTATTCAAACGAAAACATTAATCAGTTTAAAATTTATTATAAAAAAAAAAAAATCAATCAATAAAGCAGGAATTTCAGTCCTTCATTCAACCAATATCAAAGGGCAAGCTGGGAGTACTCCAGAGCAAGTGTCAGTATGTTCTCTAAGAATATGTGATACCCAGTAAAAAGGGAATTTTTCAGCACTGCATGATGTCTCTGTTCTCAGTAATTGTTTGCTTCCTCTCTTCTTTAATCCTTGCTTCCCTATAATCACAGCATCTCTCAAACTCAAGACCAGGGAAGGAGGATAAAAAGCAGGATGCAAACTTGGATGCAAAAGGCATCCATCCCAAGAAGTAAATACTGAGATCATAAACGCCCCCCTAGACAGACCACACAAGCCTGGAGGCTCCCCAATTCCTACCCCAACCCCTATTGCTTTACATTTTGTCCACAGTCCTTGTTTTTCCTTGGAAGGATTTTCCACTGTCTAGCACCTCCATCCATCCATTCAACCTGGAGTCCTCCTGCAACTTTCAGACCACTTCCCAGACCCTGCTTGCCAGTTGCTTCTTCAATTAGTTTCTTCAGCACTTGGAAACCATGGTAGAGGTGTTCCACAGACCAGGTAGCTCTGAACAGACAAGGACCCTCTTGAATTTGGAAGCCTTCTTCACCTCCTTCTGGAAAGGGGGTTGCTGCACAAGGACGTGTCTCTGGTCCGCAGCTTTGTCTTTCTTCCTGGTTATTTTTGGCCACCAGACGCTAACACCTTGGGTTTGTTTTTCAACAGTTCTTGTTAAATTTTGGATAGGGATTCTGTGAGAGGGTCCATCCTGGTGAAATGCATCTACATTTCTGGATGATGAAGGAGATGGAGATGTTGAAGTAGCTCTGTCTTAACCCAGCCTTTGCTCCAGAGATGTCATGAAGGTGGGTCAGGAGCTCCTGGAAGTCCACTCAAGTTCCAAAAGCACCAAACCCAGCCACTGCCGTAAGGAAGTCAACCCTGACCAGGGCCAAGCCCCACCATAAGACCTGCAGGGAGTCAGCATGTGCTCCCTGCAGTTTTTTGACTCTTCCTGAATCAATCCAGAAATAGGATTATTGGGTTACCAGAGAATCAGACTACTCCAGTTTCCAAGGAAATGAGAAGAAACTGGTAGTAACTGGATATTTTGAATAGATAAAGAGAAGATGCAACCCAACAGCATCACAACAGCAACAGCCTCCAATGGAGCCACCTTTTAAATATCTGTTTTCTATGTGCCAAAAGGAAAACTTGGGGGACAGGAAGTTGCCTCAAAAAAAAAAAAAAAAAAAATTAGCTTGTCTTTGTTGGGCAACACTCCTACAACCTTCCAAAAGAAAGAAACAATCCCAGCAAAATTAAAAAAAAAAAAAACAAAAAAAAAAAAAAAAAAAAATTAGCTTGTCTTCGTTGGGCAACACTCCTACAACCTTCCAAAAGAAAGAAACAATCCCAGCAAAATTAAAAAAAAAAACAAACCCAAAAAACAAGCATGAATAACAGCAGCTTCCAAGACAGCATTGGACCAACAGCAAAATAAGGCTCTTCTGTTCAAAATGTGTTTAAAATAGTCTGCATTTATTGCTTAGCTGTAGCATAATAGGAAAAAAAAAACCTCTTTCTATTTGTTATACCAGTTAATATTTTTATTTATAAGGAAACAACAAACCAATTTTACTGCCTTTTTATCAATGCTAATATGAAAATGCTCTTTTGATGTAAGGTGCCAAGGTTTTTTTCTTTCACCTTCTCAGCTACATCCCCTGCAATTGCCATCTTACTTGCACTTTAAAATTTCCACTCTGGGGAAGTCTTACACTGCAATATATCTCTGGCTAATAATACACTGCAGCCAGTTATAAATTACCCATGTTGATAAAAGGTCTAACAAAGTTACCAGTATCGTTCTGTAACGCTCAAGCAATATTACCAAGTCTGATTTAAAGAGAGTAGGTAATTTAATCAAGCAAAGAATGTGACAGAGCCTTCCAAGTGCAAAGGAATCTTAAATCATTAATGAAACTAAGAATTTAATGTATGCAAATTAAATTATATATGCATATTTCAATGGGCTAAAAGTTTATGTGCATACTTCACTCAGGAATCTGTCTTGTGATATGATTAGAAAGAAATGGTGACAATTCAGATTTTTTATTACTTTGGACTGCAAAGCATTCATGTACTTTATGTTCACTTAAAAAGGTACAAAAATCCATCAATTAAAGCCAGATCTCAGACGGTATAAATAGACTGCAGCCCTGCTGAAGGCGTTATAAATAATTAAAGCCAAATCTCAGACAGTATAAATAGTAGACTGCAGCCCTGCTGAAGGCGTTATAAACACTCTCAATACATAATTTGACAATCATGTCTCACTAGTCTCTGCTTGTAAAAACAAAACAAAAAAACCAACCAAAACACACCACCAGAACTGAGGTTATGAAAACCTGGGCACCAGCTTTCACAGAATTAGAAGGAAATAATTTGAGACGTCTCCTCCTCCAGTAATCAAATTCAGCAGCAGATTCAAAAGTTACCAGGGCATGACCAGCACAACCATTAAATAAGCTTTCTTTTGTGGCAAAACACTTCTTAAAGGCGGCAAGGGAATACGTGATAAAATACTAATCTCATTGACTATGGCCTAAAAAATAAAGAAAAAGTTACAATCCGAAACGAGATTTTGTGACTACGAAGCATCTCTTAAAAACTACTATGTTGAAGCTTTTTCCATTTTGAGTAAATCAGGCCAAAGAGACATCCCCTCAACCAAATGTGAACCTTTTTTTGACCTTTGAAGTCTAACCCAATATTTCCTGCCATTCACTGGGAAGACATGAAAATCCAGGCAGTCAACAGGCCCTTTAGGAAACTTTTTTTTTTGCCCAACACAGAATTGGTGCATTATATTGACAAAAATAGACATGTTGCCACAGTGAATGCATCCATTGAGCTCAGGGCTGTAAATGAGAAATGTCATTTTCCAGTTTGAGGTAGAATTTACTGATTTACTACCTACTCCTAACTTGCCCTATCACCTCCTGAGTTGAAGGACCAGGCAAAAACAGAGACCATGAGAAAGAAGAACTGCTCACTGTAGGAGAAGACCAGGTTCGAGACCATCTGAGAAACCTGAATGTACATGTCAGTAGAACCTGATGAAATCCATCCATGGGTCCTGAGGGAGCTGGGAGGAGAAGTCATCAAGCCACTTTCCATTATATTCAAAAAGCCTTGGCAGTCTGGTGAAGTTCCCGCTGACTGTAAAAGGGGAAACATAACACCCATTTCCAAAAAGGGAAAAAAGGAAGACCTGGGGAACTACAGGACAGTCAGTCTCACCTCTGTGCCTGGAACGATCATGGAGCAGATCCTCCTGGAATCTCTGCTGAGGCACATGGAAAATAAGGAGGTGATTGGTGACAGCAAACATGGCTTTACCAAGGACAAGTCATGCCTGAGACATCTGGTGGCCTTCTACAAATGCGCTACAGCAATGGTAGATAAGGAGAGAGCAACAGATGTCATCCTGGACTTATGCAAAGCATTTAACACTGTCCCACCTGACATCGTGGACGTGGATTTGAAGTATGGACCATTCAGTGGATCAGGAACTGGCTAGATGGCTGCACTTAAAAGGGTTGTGGTCATTGACTGTGGTCAATGGTTCAATGTCCAAGTGGAAACCAGTAATGAGTGGTGTTCCTTAGGGATCAATACTAGGACCAGGACTATTTAACATCTTTGTTGGAGACATGGATGTTGGGATGGAGTGCACCCTCAGCAAGTTTGCTGACAACACCAAGCTGTGTGGAGCGGTCAATACGCTGGAGGGAAGTGATGCCATCCAGAGGGACCTGGACAGGCTTGAAAGGTGGGCCCGTGCAAACCTTGTGAAGTTCAACCATGCCAAGTGCAAGGTCCTTCATCTGGGTGATGGCAATCCTAGACACAAATACAGGCTGTGCAGCCCTGAGGGGAAGGATTTGAGAGTGCTCGTGGATGAGAAGCTCAACATGAGCCAGCAATGTGTGCTCACAGCCCAGAAAGCCAACTGCATCCTGGGCTGCATCAAAAGAAGTGTTGCCAGCAGGTCATGGGAGGTGATTCTGCTCCTCTACTTGGTCTTGTGAGACAGAGCACTGTGTCCAGCCCTGGAGTCCTCAGCACAGGAAGGACATGGATCTGTTGGAACGGGCCCAGCAGAGGTTCATGAATATGATCAAAGGGCTGGAGCACCTCTGCTGTGAGGACAGGCTAAAAGAGCTGGGGTTGTTCAGCCTGGAGAAGAGACGGTTCCAGGGAGACCTTATAGCAGCCTTCCAATATCTGAAGGGGCTACAGGAGAGCTGGGGAGGGACTCTTTGTCAGGGAGTGCAGTGACAGGACAGGGGGGAACATTTTAAACTGAAAGTGGGGAGATTTAGATTAGATCTCAGGAAAAAATTCTTTGCTGCGAGAGCCTGGCCCAGGTTGCCCAGAGAAGCTGTGGCTGCCCCATCCCTGAGGGGTTCAAGGCCAGGCTGGATGGGGCTTGGAGCAACCTGGTCTGGTGGGAGGTGTCCCTGCCCAGGGCAGGGGGGTTGGAACTCGATGATCTTTGAGGTCCCTTCCATCTCTAACCATTCTGTGATTCTATAATTTCCTGGTTTTTCATTTTTGTTTGGTTTTTTCCCTTTTTCCCCACCCTCCCTGTTTTCCCTCCCACCCACCAGACTAACACCGCTCCCAATAAAGGAACCCCAGCGAAGGGACACGTACCAAGGCACACACTGCTTCCAGCTGATGCAGAAATGGTGCCCACAGACCCAAAACTCTCCAGCCACCCCAGCTCTGCTGCACCCACAGCTCCCACCACGGTGCTCAGCCCTCCCCACGTTGGTGGAAACCTGCTGGGTGGAAATCCAGCAAAGCTACACTCAACATCAAGGGAGGATTTAAGCCCTTTACTGCATCTGCATAAATGTTTTGTTGAATTAAGACTCTGCCCATTTACACCTCTTCCCATTATCATTTCTCTCTGGGCAATCACTAAGTCACATAGGAAGTAATGACCTAATTAAAACATTTCTTAATGCTCACAGCGTTTGTGATGCCAGCTTTCAACACAACTAGTGGCAAATGAGGTTAGTAACTGGTAATTATCATACTCCTTTTAAGATTTTGTTTTTGAACAAAGAGTGAAAATATGAAAAATAAATCACTGCAAGAGAAGAGCGAGTGCGCATGCCATTCCTGAACAGCCCTAAACACTATTCACAAGAATACATAAGCTATAAAGGCCAAATATTAAAAATATTCAAGGTATTCCAGCAGTATGAGTCTTAGAGACTCCACATACTCAGCATTTCAGCTTTAAAAAAAGAACCGCCTAGAGAAAGCTACCAAAATACACCTTCCCAATCTACAGAAGACTGGTGTCAGCAAGACAATTCCTGAAGTGTATCCTCTTAACTTGTCATTGTTCTGCAGCAAAGAACAAGCTTGTTTACAACTGTCCTTTCACATATGTATGCCAACAAGTCCCCATGCCCCATTTTTACTAATGAAGCTTCAAATTTACATACTTTCTAAAACAAAAACAAACAAACAAAAAACCTGACAACCACCCTAAAAAAAAAACAACCACACTTTAAAGAAATAATAATAATTTAAAAAAATCACGGAAGTCAGAGCAGCTCCACGAACAGTTTGTATTGACAGCTGCTGGAAAAATCAGAAGCAACACAAGCCTACATTAAAATAATGTTTAAGATTCTCACAAGAAGAGACTAGCAGATTTGCAGAAACCAGAATAGTTTTCTCCAATAAAAGGAGGATTTGTTTAGATTTCAAATCCGCAAATAATAGGAAAAATTACTGAAAAGAAGATTTAACTGAGATATCATTAAAATATCACATTTCAATCCCCCACAACCCTGGCTCTGTCTGTAAGTGCTGCCCTGGAGAGGAACGTAGACAGATCTTGAACTCACGTGAATTTAGGAGCTTTACAAAGTGAGAGCCTTCACGCTGCTCAAAGTGGGGGGTGATGAAATTAATTTTATTCACACTGAATGCACGTGTCTTCATGACACCAAGAAATTTTCAGGCCCAGGTCTGTGCAAAAGCACTTCTCTTAGCCACTGGAGGGGATAATGCTGACCTGGAAGTAAGTGAAGATGTTTGATGCACTTCTAAATCCCCGGCAGTTGAAGCAAATCAACAGGACTACGCTGAAAACAGTCACAAACACATCGGAAAAAATGCCCTAAATCTGAGAGAGATCATTGTAGTGAAACATGCACATAGTTTCACAAGACTACGGAAGGCATGAATATGCTTCATAATCAATGACTTGAAGCAGAATTATCAATTCCAAGGGCTATCAAGTAACCCTGAAGAACATTCTCAGTCCCCTGAATCAGAATTGGTCATCTCCAGCAAAGGCGGCTAAAGTTTTCAAGTTATATTATCCCTTTTTTTCCTATTTTTGAGGCAATGAGATACACAAAGTCCTTTATTGGATCTAACCCCACATGTCTTCCCTTCAGTTTTTTAATTTGATCTGACAATTATGACTGTAAAGCACAAATTGAATTTTAAGCCACACTGAAGTAAACACTTGGCAACACCTGCTTTGATTTCAGTGTTCATTTAAAACTTACTCAGAACATAGAAGTTTTAAATGCTCCTTCATCATTAGCTCACATTCTGTATTTAAATACTTCTATAAGCTCTCCTTTTCTTTAAACATACGCCATTTTACGTCAAGAATAAAGAACAAAGAAATCTTCCCTTACTCCTCTAACGAGGGCAAAATCATACAAATAATGGCAGCGCAGAAATGATACCAGCTATTAAAAAACCCAACCCCCAGCCACCTGTGTGCCACAGTACTAAAAATCCCCATCTCAATCCAATTCAAAACGAAGGGCTGTTCAAGGATTCAGTCACCTGCTTAAAAAATATTAAAACCAACTGTGCAGAGAACAAACCAGCACCAAATAATTAGGAATGGGGCGAGCAAATTTAGCAATTTCTGATATTGCAATATTGATGGATTCCGGCATGTGCTGTGCATATATACCTCTGTTTTTAAGATGCAAAGATACTGTTTGCTCTTGTGTCTTTCTCTGAAGTTCTGTACGAGTAGTAAAATCCGTTTGCACAATGCTGTGGTTCAATTCTGTCCTGTTTTATTGGAGTATATTAGAAATAGTGGGAATAAAGAGAACAGAAAACACCTTGCTTAGCACATTTACCATACATATATACATGCACATACATATATCTATATCTTTATATCCATGTATATATATATACATCCCTAGACACACATATACATGTTTAATAAATATACATATATGCGATGTTCAGTGTGCCCTCACACACATCCCTACACACACATATACATGTTTAATATATATACATATATGCGATGTTCAGTGTGCCCTAGTGCAAGAGACTTAACCAATGCATTAGGGACTGACCTTCAAGGCACCTATGGTTCCAAAAAAGTGCCTTTGGGAGAGCCACCAACACCCCAGAGAAAACCTCACACCCATTCTGAGCAGCTCGGCACTCCCCACACTGTTCTGCAGCTTGTGCTACTACCACGCAGCTACACAGAAATCAGCTGTAAGCCAGCCAGGAAACCAATCCCAGGCGAAAACAGCCCAGCAAAGAGCTACAAACCCAAGGCAGAATTTAAAATTAGAGCTTCGTTTCCCAGCCTGGTTCCCCGTACAGCCGCAGAAACAGATGGCAAAAGGAAGGGGTTTGTTTGAGGGTGGAGAGGAAGCAGCCAAAACTTGCACTGGAACATCTGTCCAAACTGCAGCTCTCAGGAACTCAGGAAAGGAGAGCAGAAAAAATGTATTATTTTTTGAGTCTTAAAGAAGATATAATGCACATCATAATCATAGGATGCGGTTTCATTAGATAAATCCTTAGTTTTTCAGAGACCAGGAGATTAGGGCTGCAATCTGGGAAGCTCCTCTCCCACCAATGGGCTCAGCATCCCAGGGCACCTACCCAAGGGGATGCCTTCCCACACAAGTCGAGGCAGACACATCTCCCAACGTGTGCCTTTTCAGCATCTTCACGGACTTTTGTGTTTCAGTCCTTGAAAGAAAAAGGGAGAGTAGGGGCGTAATCACTCAGGTTTGTAGGTTACTACACGTTCCTGGGGGTGAAAAAGCCATGGAGATACAAAAGCACAGGATGGGAGACCCACTCTCCACGTACAGGACTGCACAAACACTATCGGGAGGGATCGCTTGTATTCCACCACGCTTGCATTTATTTTTTGTGATATTTAAGGTATATGCCTTACACCAATTCAACTCCTGGAGGTCCTCCTGGGAGTAAGTGGGAGCTCCTCCTGGGTACAAGCTCTGTGAAGACTAGGGGCCATTTCAATTCCATCCCAAGCCCTTCCCGATGGATCACACACAGATCCACACTGAAATTGGATATACACTGCAAGGCAAGAACAGGAATTTCCTGGGGTGGGATTCACCTCGTCCACCTTAAGGTATCTGCAATGTAAACGTCTCTGAGTTTGTCACCTTAGGCTTCCTTTACAGTCAGTGGAGAGAAACGAGCTTTTTAGGGTGCAATTCATCTGACCTATTTTAAAGGTCTCCATGAGAAGGAAAGGAATGGTGCCCCAGAAGCGCCTGCCTCTTTCTGTTAGCCAGGAGGCCAGTTTAAACCATACGCTTGCACACAGACATGTCTGCTCAGCCAGAAAAACTAAACCTGCCTCATCCTTCTCTCTTAAAAAAAAAAAAAAAACCACCACCAAAACCGCACGCAGACATGTCTGTTCAGCCAGAAAAACTAAACCTACCTCATCCTTCTCTCTTAAAAAAAAAACAAAAAACCACCACCAAAACCCACAAAACCCCCAAACCCACCCAGAAACCCCACCAAATGAAAACAGAACACCACAAAAGCCACACACACTAATCCTACAGCAAAACTGGGTTGCGGGATAAAAGAACAAAATTACAAAAATATCAATTAGCTAAACAAACAAACCAGAACAATGCCTGCTTCCTGCGTGCCACGCTTTCAGCGCTGCAATAAAAGCTTGCTAATGAGCCTGTTAGCCATCCCAGCCTTATCCCCTGGCAGCCAACAGCAGCCACCAGCCGGCTGACCACCCAACCTGCCCTGGTGGATGCTCTCCAGCTGCGGGAGCATCTCACTCCCTGCAGCTCAGCCCAACTCAGTGAGCAGGTAGGTACCAGGGGAGCTGGCAGGCTCCTCCCTGGAATGCTTTCCTAGATAGCTGACCAGCTCCAATAATTTTGTTTAGTTATTTCAGGGAGAAGAGAAGGTGGTAAACTCGCAAGAATACTCATCAAAAAGCAACCAGCTGAAGCTCAAACTATTTGGAGCCAAGGCTAGTTAGAAGAAAAAGCTAAGAGTTTGTCAGTATAAAGATATACACAAGTAGAACACGAGCATCATCCACTACTTCTGCATAAAGTAATAAAGAAAAGTTTTGTATCTTTGTTCCTTTCATATCCAGCATATAGCAGGTGTTATTTCTGGAACAGCGACAACTTCTGAAGTTTCAGGCTAGAGGGTGAGGTATTGGAAAGCAGCCCTGAGGAAAGGGACTTGGGGGTGCTGGTGGATGAGAAGCTGGACATGAGCAGGCAGTGGGCAGCTGCAGCCCAGAAGGCCAATCCCATCCTGGGCTGCATCAAGAGATGCGTTGCCAGCAGGTCCAGAGAGGGGATTCTGCCACTTTACTCTGCTCTGGTGAGACCTCACCTGGAGTATTGTGTGCAGGTCTGGAGCCCTCAATATAAGAAGGACATGGACCTGATGGAGAGGGTCCAGAGGAGGGCCACAAGGATGATCAGGGGGATGGAGCACCTCTGCTACGAGGACAGGCTGAGGGAGCTGGGGTTGTTCAGCCTGGAGAAGAGGAGGCTCCGGGGAGACCTAATAGCAGCCTTCCAGTACCTGAAGGGAGCCTACAGGAAGGCTGGGGAGAACCTGTTTAGAAAGGCCTGCAGTGACAGGACGAGGGGCAATGGCTTCAAGCTGGAGGGGAACAGATTTAGACTGGAGATGAGGAGAGGGTTCTTCACTGTGAAGGTGGTGGAGCACTGGAACAGGTTGCCCAGGGAGGTGGTTGAGGCCCCATCCCTGGAGATATTCAAGGAGAGGCTCAATGAGGCCCTGGGCAACCTGGTCTAGTTGGGGGTGTCCCTGCTGACTGCAGGGAGGTTGGACTAGATGGCCTTTGGAGGTCCCTTCCAGCCTGGGCAATTCTACGATTCTATCTCCAAAATTCACAGGCTTTGGCACATCAAGATTTTGGTGGAGTCACTGTACACATGCAGCTTCCCAGGGGAGCGTTCGAACATTGTTTTCAATCAGTGGCACACACAGAGCTTTCTAAAGAGAAGAGACACCAAAAGGTAAAGGTCAGCACAGGGGGTGAGAGAAGCTTGGCAGATGGATTGTGCGGCACAAGGGGATTACACACTTCTCAACTGCAACTCAATACTTCTGCCGCTAGTACCTGCAGGCAAATGCCCTATTAATCCTATGGAAGTGATAGGTAACCTGTAAGTTATTACTTATAGGTAAAATACAGTGACACGATGTTGCACTTTCTAAAGAAGCTTCTATTTCCTGCATGTTTTAGCGCTATTATGAGTCACCACTAAATTTCTTTTCAAATGCGTCCCCAAATTGAACGAAACAGATTTTTTGCAAGCCCCTTCAAGCAGATTCACTCTACTTTTCCAGGAAAACTCTCACCTGAGCTAACGTGCAGGGAAATTCAGGTCCGCAACCTTCACCTCTCAATTAGTGGCTATTTTTAATTAGCTAGAAACACTATATCCAAAAGATTGTATCAGTAGCAACTGGCCTGAATCAACACACGGGTTTTGAGGAAAACAAAGTGAGCCCACACAAGAAAAATTCTGCTGGCCTTCATCCAAGCACACAAACTAAGGGACATTTCCATATCACTTCAGAGGGTTGGCCAAAGCCAAATTACTAAGGGAAATACTGCTGCTTCTCAGTTTGAAAGGAAAAACTGACTCTTCATTATACACTTATCTGACAAGAGCAGTACAGAGAGAAGGACAAGAAAGTCATAGCAATGTGAAAAAAACCAGGAAATACGTTTTTCCATTGGCCCAATATCCTAAAACGTGATCAAAACGCAAACCAATATGCAAGGTGGTGAGAAAAGCAAAAAGGAATGAAAAAAAAAAAAAAGAAAAAAAAAAGATAGCCCCTTCGTAAGGTCACTGCTGCCAGAAAATGGAGGCAGCCACGAGGCTACCTCTTCCTCCTCCTCCTCCATGGGCACGGAGCAGTATCTTTTTTGCCATGATGTAATACCAGCGCCTAGAGGTGAACACCGCAGCGCAAAGACTGCCGAGGCTACGTCAAGATATCGTGACATGATTAATTTGTGGCTCCCAGCAGGTCTTCCCAGATGATGAAGTGTCCCGCCAGCTGCTGAAATCCTGGTGCTGAGACCACAGACCTGCATTAAACAACGGAGCGCTCCTGCTATTATTTTGTCTCACCCTTTTGATGAAAGATGTCCTCTTGCTTAATTTAAATAATTGCTCCATGTTACAATAGCATCAGCAGATACAATAGATCATTTTTACATACCCTGGATGTCTGATGTGGCGTGTCTGGAAACAGAAGTGGAGAAACTGTTAAGAAAATAGAGTAGGCGTCCGGCTGGGAAAAGGCTAAGGTAGCCAGGCATCAGAGCCTGCCCTGCTGGAAGGGAAGACACTTGTCAGGGTACAAAGGGATCTTTCATTCCTCCCCTCAATCAGCAGAAAATTAGCAAGGAGGCTGAAAACAACGTAATTACACAGGCACCTTTGAACTTTATTACCGCACACAAACATGCGCAAGTTTAACCGCACGGTCGTGATCAGTCCCTTACTCTTTAAGGCACCAAAAATTAGGTATTAGGCAAATTTAGGCAAAAATTCAACAGGAGTAGAAAGTAAGCAACATTTCCAAGTGGAATAACTAGGATGTGCTGCGGCAGGACGCCTTGTGCTGCCTCCAGAGTGGGCACTGTCCCCTTCTTGTAGGGTTTGTCTGGCAACTGGCTGGGCGGGTTCCCTCAAGTCCTAAGGTCATGTTATAAGGAAGAACTTGCCCTTCCGTGTGGCATTTGCATAGCATTAGCTTTTGCTACTGAGAGCGCTGGCACACCTGGGACCTTCAGCAGAAACTGCAGCCCCAAAGCCCACACAACTGCACAAAGACCTCGAGTTCTGCACGGGTGACTTCCAGATGGAGAAACAGGGCCATAAAGTCCCTCTCGGTACAGGAGAAGCACTGCTCCCAGCCACCTTTGCCAAGGGCCACCACGTCTCTCAGGAAGGGAAGCACCAGTGGTGCCTTCACAGCGTGCACCAACCCAACCAGCACACCCAGCATGTGTGGCAAGCAATATTTTTTATTTTTTATTTTTTTTTTTTTCAATTAAAACCATTGGTTTAGCTTCAGGAGCAACAGAACACTAATAAAAAAATCCTTCCTCCCTTTTTAAACAGCCACCCTAGAAATTTATCTGTGATGGATTTTTCTTCTCATTTTGAAGTCCCATTAAGAGTTCAAAATCAGGTGAAATGCTATAGCTCTGCAGCATTTACATACAAAAAAAAAAAGAAAAGAAAAAAAAGTATACCAAGTTACCATTCCTGGTTCAGAAACAAATTACCAGACTCAGGTCAGAAACCCCTACGTATGGAGGTACTTAGACCAAGTTGCTTCTGAAGAAAAGTAGATGTCAAGTAGACTTCAGCCTAGTAAATTTTCCATCTTTGTTTTCCTGACCAACTTCTAGTTTAAGCAGATATAAGAGGACCATTATTTTTTCTAGTAGGCTGTGCTTTCCTGTGCAAGTTTCATCTGTAGAAAGGATCGTTTTTAAATGTTTGTCTTTTTTTTTTTTTTTTAAGGGTGGTTTATATCCTGGCCTCCATGTGGGCACCCAGATGAGATGCGACCTTGTCTGACCACCTCACTGAGCTCATGGCCAGAGCCAAGAACGCCTGTTGTCCTCGTGCAACCAACAAAGCAGTCATAAACATGGTTGTCCTTGCCCCTACCTATCCCCGCTGCCCACCACCAGCCCAGAGGGATGACTTCCTAGCAGGCAGCTTCACCACCCTCAGCACCAAACCAGCCCTAGGGACACCATCGAGGATGCTCAAGAGGATCACATTTGGCCTTGGACCCATGGATCTGGGCTTGCTGTCTCTGCTGCAGACAATTCATATCCAGCTGCAAATCTGTGGAAGAGCCCCTTAAAATACACCTGCAAGCCCTACGTTTGGAGGCTGTATTCCTCAGTACACCCCATATAAAAATCACCCCTCAAGCAGAAATTACCCCTCGAGCTCAGATAAGCATCAAGGCAAAATATGCAGGGCTTCCAGGCACAGGAATTCCTGTCCTCCATCCAGCCTCGCAAATCTGTGTTTGGCATCTGGTGGGGTTAGTGGTACACCGGAGAAGAAAAACGTCTCCATAACAAAAAGTTATCAAAAAAGTCTTGAGAGCTGTACAGCTTTTAAGAAAAACAACCACATGAACCAGAGAGCTGGCAATATGAGCAGCTGGAGGACTCCTGCGTTGACACCTCGCTGTACCATTAAGTCATGGAGCTCAAATCTTCTCCTGGCTTCTGTAAGGTGAGGTTTTGGTTTTCCCTCTAGAAGGAGAAATCACTTAGTCCCCATCTAACCTGATGCAAAGCCAGCTGCTGCACAACACAGCGGGGCGACAGGGACATCAAAATGCAGTTTTACAGCAGGGGCACTCCAGGACTCCCTTCATCCAAAAGGAAACCTTCTATACAAAAAAAGGCCCTTTCACAGAGGAAGACTAAGCCAATCAGAAAATGTCTGATGCCTCTTGCTTTCAGAGATCAGTACAGTATATTCTTATAAGTCCACTATTAAAAAAAAATAAATTTTAAAAATACATTTTCAAGCATTCATGTTCCTTCTCAGCTTCATCTTGGGAAAAGCAAGGTGTGTAATTGTGTGTCAACAGCCAAAAATCCTGTGCAGTCCATACGTTCAACGATGTCTTATCCCTGTACACTGCATGGAAAACTGTAATGAAGTTGACTGTTTTGCTGGAAAAACAGATATATACCATTGCATCTCTCACAATGCTTCAAAGTTGGAAGCCCTATTTTGGGTATTTTTTCCTTGGTGGAGGGTCCCACGGTAGCTACGCCTAATAAGAAAGTACTGTGCTTCCAACGAAAAAAACCAAGGAAGATGAGAATATTGACCTGTATTTCATATTTTCTCACAGCTGGACACAACACAAGAGGTGAACACCCTCTGGTGAAGCCTGACTTCCTAACGCACGGACCTGCCTCCTTCCCTTAGTCTCACTGATTTGATGGGACTCTTATAAACCAAAGAACCGCTTAAGGACATCAGCACAGACCCAAAGAGTCAACAACCACGCTTCTCTAGTTTGTTGTTTGCAGATTTTTGTTTATGGGTTTGTTTTTTGTTTTTTTTTTTTATTTCCACAAAATATAAGCATCTTAAAAGCTCTACCTAAAAGGTAAGATTATTGATACAAAGCTAGATACGTACTGTAGATATCTAGCTATGGCACTTGGTATGCCAAACAACATGCCAACAGGGAGGTCCCAAAGTGTGCAAAGCCCAACCCAAAAATAAATCGTCATTTATTGGGGCCCGATTATCCAAAATATGATAATTTCCCTACATATACATCCTATTCTCACCCCTCTGCACTTGTGTTATCTTCTCCCTCGAGCACATTGAAACTCCCTCCACCAAAAAAAAAAAAAGTCCAAACCCCAAAACACATTGCACAGCTATCTCACTGTCACATCTATTATTCAAGAAAGGTCTCATTGAATAAATGTCTGTTCAGAGGCTCTAAACAAATTTCATTTCTGAACACCACTGTCTGCAGCCCAGTGGGCCATTTCACCAAGATAAGATCACACATTTAATCAAACGCTTCAAAAAAGAAATACTCACTGAGTTTGCTTAATAATGTCAAATAATAAAAGTGCAGCACTGGCAGCATACTAATTTTAAGTGCTTTTTCTTCTTTGAGGGTTGTCTCAATAGTCAAGGTCAATCGTACATGGGATTTCTTCTAATTAGGGTTTCTGGTAAAGGCTAAACCTGCTTACTCTCACCACTTAGCCGTGGTTTTCCCTAAAATGAAGACATCTCTCATTTTAAATTAAATCAAGACATCTCTCATTTTAAATTAAATCATTGCAGCATCCCACCCAAGTGTGACAGACAAAACTGTATAACTCTGCTCATTCAATAGAGAGCGTAAATCAAAGACAACAAAAAAAAAAAAATGCATCTTTGTGGCCAATGAGGAACCATCCATACAAATGTCTATGGTATAAAAGGAAAAGTGATTTACAAGAAAAGAAACAAACAATGTCATTATCTGCTTGGTGTTTGACTACAGCTCTTACTGCAGCCCAGTAGAGACCGATTTAAGTTAGAAATTAAGAGTGGACTTGGCAGCCCTAAGTCAACAAATGTTTTGCTATTTATTTTATTGTAGTCTTAAGAGGAGGAACCAGCTCAAAGAAACAGCATGACATTACTGCTACTGCAAAATACGTCTGTATTACTATGGGTCAGACTTCAATGATATTCTTCTCTAACTTACCTATTACTTTGGCTATTGATTTTTATTTATTTATTTATTTTTAGTCACCAGCTTTACCTCTATGACTACCACTGAAATAGGCCTTGCCCCCCTCAATTACCTGAACTTGGGAGGACCCACTGGGGAACCCTCGCTGTGCTCAAGCCCAGAGATTGAAAAGGGTCAAACAAAAGTTGGCACTCTTACCAAAAAAGAAAAAAAGCTCACCCCTTACAGCCCGGTCCATGGGTTATGCTGGTCTGCCCTTCGCTTGCATGGGATGAGGGAGCAATGAAGGCATTGGAGAAGACAACCCCCCCCCCATCAGCTGCTCCCAAAGCTGGAGAAGACAAACAGCAAGGCAGTTCTTCACTATATTTTATATTTATATTTTAGCCTTCCTCTGGAAAATCAGTGATGTTATACGGGGCAGTGTTCCCCACTCCTGCAATCGAAATGCATCGCACAGACTTTAGACTCACTGCAAATTGGTGACCTACTTAAGAAGGTCCCTGCCCACGGCAGAGGGGTTGGAACTAGATGATCTTTTGAGGTCCCTTTCCAACGCAAACCATAATATGATTCTATAAAGTGCATTACGATTGTAATTGCAGATCGCTTGTCCAAAGGTCACAAGTTATCACTCTGTGCAGCACAACCACTATATTTCAAATACCTATCAGGATGAATTTTGCACAAGGAGATATGTATCATTTTGGAGTCATATCAAATAAAGCCACAACTCTAATATTACTGTCCTTCCTTTTTTTTTTTTTTTTTTAAAATGGCAAATCAGAGGGGGAAAAAAGACACACAACCACTCCACACACCTGCATCCATTACAGATAATCCAAAATGACATTTCCTTAAAGAAGTCTAGGCTGTGGCAGTTACAAGTGCAGCAGTCATATCATCATTTCTCTCAGAATGAAGCGGGATATATACACCACATTTCCAAATGATTAAAGGCCTTCATTGCAATATCCTAAATCCAAAGAAATAACGTTTTAGATCATACACACGATTCCAATGAGGTTGCGCTGAGGTGCAGTGCCCAGTACAGCAATCTGTGCTGTACTGGAAACAAGTCCTCTGGATACTCTGGATAAATCATCTACTAAAGGATTATAGACCCCTTTTGATTACCTCCAGACAGCCTTAACATTAAAAGTTGTTCACAGCAGAATCCAAAAGCCTTTTCTTACTGCGGAAAAAAAGGAGGGGGGAAAAAAAAAAACCAAACCAAAAGATACAAAAGAAAACACAGACAAAAGTGGCAAATAAGGATTTGTATTACATGGCAGATATTTCTGGATAAAAAACCTGCAACGTACATCTCGCTGAGAAAAAACCAAAAACCAAACCACCAAACAACAAAAACTTGTCCCCTTTGAAGCGAGTGATGGGAATTTGTACCATTTCAAAATGATGATGTGTCAGTCAGTAACACTGACACGGAAAAGCAGCATGAAAGAAAAGGAGTTAACATGATCCCTGAAATACTCCTCAACTCTCTCCAACAGTGAAACCTATTCAAAGCGACAGCTAAGATGGGTACTTTCTCCCCCAGCAGTCTTTGGAACAAAAAAAAAAAAAAAAAAAAAAAAAACCAAGAATAAAGAAAAGGGGAGAGGTAGAGGGAGATGGGGGTAGTGTAAAGGAGGGGGGAAAAAAAAAGAAAAAAACCCAGAGAGCTATTGAAAATCTACTTAGAGGGTCAGCTGTCACTGGAATGCATTTGAGTATTCAGGATATCCACCCATGCAGAACATCAAAAACTGGGCTTGGGTCCCTCCCCTATTCTCACAGGCTTTAAGCCCAAGCTGGATGTGTGAAAGGGCAGTGAATAGTGATGCTGGGTTTGTAAACACCCAGACCCACCGATCCCAACAGAACCAGGGTGTTGCTTCTGCTCAACACTCGCCTCCCTTTCTCGCACAGAAACAGCTCAGCAGTTCCTAGTTCTGGGTTCTTTTAAGCTAAATCCTCCATCCAACCTAGATCAGCCCCAAGTGAGCTAGTGTGCTCATCGCTGACATACTCCTACTCCTTGCTTTGAAGGAAAATGTTGATATCCCCAAGAAAGCTTCAAACGGCACTTCTGCAACGCAGTGACACTTCTCTTCTGCACTCTGAGGGCAGTGAAAAAAAAATCCTCATTAAGGCAGGTTTGGGGTCAGCAACCTCCAAATGGGACCAGGCTGCTACAAAAAACAAGCTAGGACCAGCACCCGCTCTGAGGAACCGCGTGGTTGCTTTCCATATCTGAAAACGTGGTTGTTTTACTTTGGTGTTGGGCTACTAACCAAACAACTCAGTTATAATTTTAAAACCACAGGCCCATGTACAAGTATTTTGTTGTTATCGACCATCACCACGCCTACACCTCAAGAAATCAAAAAAGAATTAGAAAATCAAAAGGAAGAGAAGGTTTTCCAGCAACAGAATTAAAAAAAACTCTATGCATCAGCACCATCACTTCTCAAACAAAACCCATGTGTGCAAACACATAGACATACAGATGCAGGTACATGTTTTGGGTACCCGTGCAATTCTTAGACACATCTTTTTCACTCTCCCGAGTTTGATAAAAAAAAACAAAATCAGAACTGTGATCCCCAAATCATGATATTTATAAGTCTATATATGTGCCTGCATATAATAAATGGATGTGCTGTTATAGAAACATTACAGAAATGTTATAGATTATAGAAACATTATAGAATGCTTCTATTCCTCTAATTTTAAACAGTGTCCCTTCATTCGGTGTCCTCACTTCTGTCACTAGATTCTTGGTTAGTGGGAAAGGGGACTCACTGTAAAATCTCCCAGGCATTGTGCGTGATGGCTGCTACAAGTGAATTACTTGCTGTTGGTATAAAACCACTCAGAGTCTTACCCAAAGGCTCCAGGTTTAGACCAGACCTCCTTCCAGAACCGAGCTATTCAGCACTGGCACCTTTGTACAGAACTTTATAGTAGGACAATTCATGATTACATTTTAAGCACCACTTCTACAAAAGCACAGAGAGTCCTAGTTCACTTAACATTAACTTTGCATTGCTGTAAGAAAATATTCATGTTGATCCTTTGTATTTATGACATTTCACTGTAACTCTGAGAAATGCATAGCTCCGTTGTGAAGTTCAAAATCGACGACCTTACTTGGTATAAATCAATGCAACTGCAATCAAGTCAGTAAAGCTGTTACAATTAATGGTAGCAAAGCTAGGATCCAACCTACTCAAAACACTGTGCAAAATATTTCAGAGCTGTTCCCTGTCAGTTATCCACTGGAATGAACCGGAGTTGTGCTACAGACTGCTGAAGCATTAGGTTTGTAACCACTGAAACACTTCCTATCTAATTACTCACATGTTGGCAAAGGCGCTTTAAAAAACAAAAAACTAAAAAAAAAAAAAAATCCAACTGGCTGCGTGAGGCCATACATCAATAGATGCCCTGTAAAAGTTTATTGCTATTAGGCATATAAAGGAAAAATATAACTTTATATTGACTAATTAGGACAGCTTCCAGACACTTCTTTGCTTCCTTCAGAATGATATCTATTTCATGACCCTTGGAACAGAAAGCTGTCAAGTCTCAAATGGAAGTGTCTTGATTTTAATTTTCAACTGTTTTTATAAGCGTATTTTAAAAGCACACGGATTTCAAGTCTTCACCTGCATACACAGCTTTGGTCAGCCTGAAATGCCACCTCTGGCAAAGACATTACACCACAATTAGTAGAAACACGATGCTGAAGCAGGGGAATGCTTTTGGGAAGATACCACATCTGAGATCCTTGAGCATCTTTTAAGATACCACATCTGTGAGTCTTAGAATCACATCACAGATTGGAGAACAACGGTTTCCTTGCCATTAAAGCAGCCAAGAATTAAAAGTAGATGCCTAAAAGCAAGCTCCTCCACCTACTTCAGCAGCTTGCTCTGGGCCCTTCCACTGCCTGCAGGCACCAGGATGAGACCAGGGGGTGCAGAAGCATCTCAGCACCTACAAAAGCGAGGACACATTCACGTGTGTCCCAAGCAGGGACTAAATAGCCTCATATTAAGTGCTGGTGAAGACTGGGACAGAGGTTTGGCAAGGCAGACATGACCTCAGGAGATGACAGTCAGAGGCTGGCACGCCAGATTGCCTTGCCTGGGACAGATAAATTCCTACAAATACCCCAGGTCAGAGTGAGCTGTTACAAATAATATCATTTCTAGCTCTCCACCCTATAGACACCTGAAAGCACTGCCTATAGACATAGCAGAGACTGAAATGTGTATGTATGCTCAAAATTTGGCATCATGCTGTATTTCTAGTATTCACATTCCAGCAGGAGGGTATCTACTGAATGAGACTGGAACCAGCAGGGAAGAACTGGGAGTCCATATGAGCTATAGAATCATAGAATTGTCTAGGTTGGAAGGGACCTTTATACCATCGCGTCCAACCAGCAACCTAACTCTGATTTAAGAAAAATAAAAAAATATCACTAAACCGCGTCTCTAAGGTCTATGTCAACCCATCTTTTAAATACCTCCAGGGATGGGGCCTCAACCACTTCCCTGGGCAGCCCGTTCCAAGGCTTAATAACCCTTTTACTGTTAAAATTTTTCCTAATCTTCAATCTGAACCTCCCCTGGCAAAACTTGAGGCCGTTTCCTCTTGTCCCATCACCTGTTCCTCGGGAGAAGAAACTGACCCCCCCTGGCTACACCCTCCTTTCAGGGAGTTGGAGAGAGCCAGAAGGTCTCCCCTCAGCCTCCTCTTCTCCAGGCTGAACACCCCCAGGTCCCTCAGCCTCTCCTCATGAAACTTGTTCTCCAGACCCCTCACCAGCTTTGTTGCCCTTCTCTGGACCCGCTCCAGCCCCTCAATGTCTTTTTTGTGATAAGGGGCCCAAAACTGGACCCAGTACTCAAGGTTCAAGACTTCAGTGCTCACCAAGTGCATCCCACCCCAATAAGCAGCCCATCATGAAAAGTGGCAGGAAGACATTTATTTATTTTTCAGGGCTGCCCTGGGGTGACAGTATTGTCCCAAGCAGTACATCAATATTGTGAAGTCTAGCACTTAGATCATCACCACTCAAAAATAACAATTCTTGAGTTGTTCTTCTAAACCTCTCTTGTCATATGCAAGAATCTTAGAATCATCTAGGTTGGAAGGGATCTTTAAGATCACCTAGTCCAACCATCAACCTAACTCTGATAAAAAAACAAAAGAAAACCATACAATGATCTAAGTAATAAGAATGATGTAAGTAATAAGAAGTTTTATCAAAATCACTCCAATCACAGCTGTTTCCACTACCACCACGTAACATAAGTTTTTTTAAAAAAAATAATTATTTTTTAAAAGAAAAAAATTTAAAGCATCAAAACCTCACGCCCATCCTCCATGCTTTAGATTTTCCCTGATCCATTTTTGCTCCATGAATCCCATCTCTTTCATCAATCTTCAGCCCATCCTTTATACTGTGCTGCGCATGAAATCGTTTCCTAGTCAATCTATGCCAGTCCCAACTCTATCAGTATTAAAACCCGTAAAAATAAATCACCCATTCCCGGGACAACTCCATTTACTCTGCCATGTGCATCTCATTTACTTGTGTTGATGTTGCATACGGTCGTGCTCTGAATGTGAAAACCCTGATGGCAGCATCAGGCCCCTCCAATGCTGACCAAAGCTGAAGGTGGTGTGTATTCCTCTCCAATCCTGGCCAATAATTTGGTCCACCTGCCTCGAGATATTTATTTATCTATTTTTATACCAGCCCTGCGACACCGGAGAGCACACAGACACCCAGCTCGTTGTGCCTGCCTGCATCTTCACCTCCAGCCCTGATTGCCTTTCCTTCCCAGCCAGCAAAGGCCACCAGCTTCGCTTTCACAGAATCTTAGTGGTTGGAAGGGACCTCTGAGATCATCGAGTCCAATCACAAAAAAAAAACCCAAACAAAAAAACCCCAACCAAATACAAAACACACCACACCAAACGCCCACCAAAAACACCGCACCCACCAACTAAACCCCACACTCAACACCTCACCATAAACCAATAACCTTGGGCACTAGAGCATGCCCTGAAGAGCCATGTCTACACGTTTCTTAAATCCCTCCAGAGATGGTGACTCCACCACCTCCCTGGGCAGGCTGTTCCAGGGCCTGACCACTCTCTCAGTAAAGTAGTTCTTTCTAATATCTAATCTAAATCTCCCTTACGGCAACTTCAGACCATTTCCTCTGGTCTTGTCGTTCATCCTTTGGGAGAAAAGGCCAACACCTGCCTCTCTACAACCTCCTTTCAGGTAGTTGTAGAGGGCAATGAGGTTTCCCCTCAGCCTCCTCTTCTCCAAACTAAACATGCCCAGTTCCCTCAGCCTCTCCTCATAGGACTTGTTCTCCAGGCCCCTCCCCAGCTTGGTGGCTCTCCGCTGGACACGCTCCAGCCCCTCAATGTCCTTCCTGTAGTGAGGGGCCCAAAACTGAACACAGCACTTGAGGTGAGGCCTCACCAGCGCCGAGTACAGAGGCACGATGACTTCCCTACTCCTGCTGGCCACGCTATTCTTGATATGAGCCAGGATGCCATTGGCCCTCTTGGCCACCTGGGCACACTGCTGGCTCATGCCTGCTGTCCACCAACACTTCCGGGCAGCTCCAGCCACTCTTCCCCAAGTCTGTAGCATTGCCTGGGGTTGTTGTGACCAAAATGCAGGACCCGGCACTTGGCCTTATTAAACCTCATCCCATTGTCCTTGGCCCATTGATCCAGTCTGTCCAGATCCCTCTGTAGAGCCTTCCGACCCTCAAGCAGATCAACACTCCCACCTAGTTTGGTGTCATCTGCAAATTTACTGAGGCAGGCAAATTTCCCACCGGCAGGCAGGGCAATTTGTTTGCTGCTGCAGAAGGAAAAAGTCTTTTCTGCAATTAGCACCAGGATAGGCAAGCTGAGCACCTCCACCACCTCACCCCCGGGCTGGGAGGGACACAGTCCCCACGGCATCCCCACCTGTGGGGCACACAGCTGAGCACCAACGCTGCAGCAAACAAGGGAGGGGGATGGAGCCAGCTCAGGTAGGAGGCACAAGCTGCTCCACTGTCTCCAGAGAGACACCGAGACACCGAAACCCAGCTCCCATCAAACAAAACACCCGGGCGAGGAGGACTCGCCAGCCTTAAACTTAATAAATACCATTAAAAATCTCGTTGCCCCACAAAGCAGGACCGGGTGTTTTCACTGTCATCACTTTGCCCTGCCATTTAGCTTGCTCTGGAATTCGACGCAGAGTTAAACATACCTTCTCTTAATGGCCCCCTAAAGAAAAGGGAAAAATCATATTTTATTGAATAATAAAAACCATACAGAACTCACAGGCCCAACACCAGCTTTACAAAAACTTCAGTTCTTTCAGATACAGACACACCAGAGATCTGTACCCGCTTTATCTTCTGCCAGCAGGTAACAAGACAACAGTCACTACAGCACACCAAGCTTCAATAAGGAAAAAGTACTCTTAAGTAGCTGGAACAGGAGAACCCCCAACCGCAACAAGGGGGACTGACTTCTGCCATTTGAGAGCACTTGTTTTACTTTTAGAAAAATACACAGCTTTACAACGGAGCCTAACTTGAACTCTCCCACCCAACAGCAGCACCGATTTCCTCCCTCCCTGGTCTGGTGTTCTTAAGTGACGACTGCAGGCTTTTTGACAGCAGTCTGTTTTGACCTGCAACACCTGGTTTACCCCCACAGAAAGCTCCGTGGAAGGATTTTTCCTAATGAATACAAAGCAGAAGACTGTTCATATCATGAACCCCCGGAAATGATGATAAACTGCACAGACTGCTACTCAATCCGAGCAGGCAGTGCTGGCTGTGCTCTTTAAGAGATGGCATTCCACAACAAAAATGGAATTAATTTTTTTTTTTCTTTGGTCAGCTTTGAAGATCTTTATCCAACGCTCTGGAATTATCAGTGCTATAATACAGAAAGAAAGCACAGCTAGCAGACCACCTTTGCCCCTCCAAAGCAGCCTGGAACCAGGACTGGGAGAGTGGAAATGCTAATGCCTCTTAACGAGTGATCTAAACAGGAAAGCAACTACAACAGACGTGAGTTGTTTTTTAGGAATACTACAGCAACAAGCAGACAACAATCAATTGCTTTTGGCCCTATGCAAGTTGTTTCAACTCCAGAAGAGAAGAACCACTTGCCTATCAGGAAAGGGAAAGAAAGAGGCTGCTTTCCTACCTCTCCATTTCTCCCGCAAAACTAAACATCTGCTTCTCCACCAAGGGAAAGGGTGGGGGGGGAAAAACCAACAACTAAATGAATCAGAGGGGTCTACGATGTTTTTATGGACAACTGTGGACACAAGGCTGCTGATCAGACTCAACCCTTGAAGGCAATCTCCCAGGTACCAGGGGGACATTTCTGGGGCACCGTCCCTACATCTTCATTAGCAGCGAAGGGTGATAGCTCGAGGTAGGCTCCATAGGCTGGGAAACAGGAAACTGCTGCTCGATAGCTCATGCAAGGGAGCAGTCGTCAGGCTAACAACCATATTTCCAAGCTAAACAGTCAAAAGATGATTGCAAGGGGAATGCAAATAAATAATTAAGCAAGCAAATAAACCAAGCATTAAAAAAAAAAAAAAAAAAGGTAATTTTCTCCCTTCAGCCAAACATACCAGCCCCCTTGCTCAAAAATCCCTCTGGTGAACACCGGCCCTTATACTGTTGGAGCTGACAAACGCAGTCTCCCAGGCAGGAGGTGGAAAGCTCTGAGCATCTCTAGCAAGGTATCCACCTGGTCTGTAGGTCTCCCTCTCCTTGGCTGCAAGGGAAAGGGATGCTTGTGCCTACCTGTAACCCAGGGCCGCGGGGCTGGGCGCAGACCTCTACCTCAGCACCCCAGATCCACATGCACATCCCCAATTCAACAACATTCCCACTCCTGCCTCCTGCTATCCAGGAAAGCCGCTGCCTCTCAAGGCATCCTTCAGCAATTAAATCCACGACAGGGTGGGCATGAGGACGGGGGGAACACACCAAACTCAGGATTTCCCAGTATAACACCAGCAAACCTATGGGTCCGACGCGGTGCCTTCCACAGAAAACCAAAAGGGAGAGCAACAACAAAACCTGCCAGGTCTCCTCCATGTACCCGCTGCCTTCACCACCACCCCAGCTCTCCACGGCCGAGCCCGGCTGGAGCACACAAGGCAGCACATCCCGACCAGCAAAGCATCCCTCGCCCCCACTGTCACCCCCCCCTCCCAGAGAGACGCTCCCCCCCCGTTACCTGGAGGATCCAGTCCCCCCGAAGGCAAAAATATCCTTATCACAAAATAATTCAATCCAAGCATGCGCCCAGAGCGGCCGGCACCCTTCAGCCCGAGGCAACCGGGCACGGGTGACACCGAGGGCCAGGCAAGGGCTGGTGAGCATCCATCCGTGGAGTGGGGTAGTTACCTTTAGACACCTCCGGCTCCCGAGATGTGAGTCCCCATCAGTTCCTCAACAACCTGCAGCAGGGAGCTGCTGCCACAATCCATCCATCAAAACCAGGGGTGGGGGTAGCAAACAGAGCTGGCCCGCAGTACTAAAGCCCCCCAAGCCGGGAGTGAAAGGGGGTGATTAGAAGCAGGGGATGATGTCCCTCGAGGAAAGAAAACAAAAAAAAAAAA